>NC_044001.1:29958605-30083605 GCF_902150065.1 Myripristis murdjan
CGTTTTGTGTTTACTAGTCTTATTAGACAGATAGATAGATAGATAGATAGATAGATAGATAGATAGATTTACTTTATTATTATTACTTATTATACAGTTTTCCACTACGTTTCAGTGCTTGGAAGGTGTGCTAATTGTGCAAGCATAAATGTATAGTACATTTAAGGATCCCTGTTCGGGTTTCAGAATAAGGCCAACCTAACCTTGTGCAAACACTGTCAAACTACAGTTCTCCAACTTCCATCACAATGCCATTAAGTAGTCCTATGTGTCCTTGAACAAAGTAATGTCTGAGGAAAATACAGGAGATAATATATATATTGGACTCACAATGCTTTTGTCTGGCTGCAAAACAACAGAACTGTGAGAGCTTTTAGGACTTTGAAATTTGATGGACATTTATTGCAAGTTCTTGAAGCTGTAAAAAAAATGTCTTGTTAATATGGGAGATGGCTATGGGAGAAGGCTGCAGTAGAATCATTGAGTCCAATTTTTTGTGTTTTGATTTCATTTGAACATCAGTGGAATTTTGACCAATTTGGGGGTGAGTATATTATTTAAGAGTAAACTATTGCTTTAAATTCTTGATAGAGCTGGGGGGAAATAAATGAAGGGAGCTCGGATGCAGAAGAACACTAAGGTAGCAGGTAGGAAGCAAGACAAGTCTGACTAAAAATCATCACAAGACAATATCCACTATAGTCCTGGCTATTGTTTTGACAGCTAGAATTGCTGAATCGCTTTACTGTGCCAGTAATAGAATAATGCAATATTGGGAGGAGAAAACATCCATGTATAATATCCATAATATTTCAAACACCTCAATGCTGTCATCCTGAGCTACTGTGATGGTTTGACTGAGGATGACTGTTCTTCTGCATGTAATATTCATATAAAAGCCACACATTTTTTTCACATTCTATTGTAAAATTTGATTTATTTGGGGGAAGTTGCTAGAAATTGCTTCATAAAGCATATATTTGCACAAGGCAAAGAGGCAGTGCATACATTTTCTTCATAGCTTTCCACCATGTGCTTACTGTTCACCTTGTGCAAGTCGAGCCACATGAAACATGTCAGGCTCCACTTTGCCCGTACTTAGCACTGCTCCTCAAACTCCCAGTCAACATTAAAAGGAAAACTTTCTGGCAATTGATAGTCCAACTGCACCACAGTGATCTGATTGATAAACCATGAAGCCTGAGAGCGTTTTCCTGCTGAGCTATTAATCTGCTCACGCTCTCTCACCCTGATTGGAAAAGCTATTTCACTGAAAGGCCTTGTGGGCACTTGTCAAGAACAAAAGCAAACTCTTTCAATGAAATAAATTGTAATTTGTGAGGAAAAAATGGAAGGGAGGAGGCACTTTTCATTTGTTGGAATTAAGCCAAAAAAAAAAAAAAAAAAGCCCAAGTGATGTGGCTGCTGAATGAAATGTCTCCATTTCCACTTCATTCTAAGAATAATATTAATTTTACATTGAAGTTCTGCCCAGTAAATACAGATATTGCCTCATCTTATCAACACAAATCTAAACTAAAGGTAACACCAAGCAGTTCCCATGAGAGTATAATTGCTATTTCCTATTATGTCAAGTCAATGTAGTTTTTATATATTTTTTATATTGTTAAGATCTGTTTCTATTGAGCTAATCTGCTGGTGCACTTTAAGAATGCTGTTACTGAACAGTATTATGGAGAGATGATGTCTTTGAATTGAAATTGAAGAATATAATGGTGCTTACCATTGACTGTTGGCTTGCTTTTGAGAATATCTGAGTATTCAAAAGTACATTTTCTTTTTAATAAATTCATTGTTGATTGCATTTACAGAACCTGGTAACACTCTGAAACCATCTAATGATGTACTGGCTTGCTTGTTGAGCCACTGTGTTACACTGATAAACTTACCACTGCTGCGTTAGTTGTTAACACTTTGCTAACTAAACGGAGCAGATGCATTTTACTGTGAAACAGATGCGTGTTATTTTGAAAGTGGATGACTGTATTAGGAATCGCCTACTAACATGCTGCCTACTACATACTCAAACAGTATGGACTACATACTGCCTAGTCAACCAGGGATGAGTCTGCTACTATATTGCCAGCAGACTGTTCACCCTACAGTGTATTGTTAAGTATCCCAGAGTGCATTTCATACCAACTGGCATAAAATCAGGACTTTAAACCAGGCTCTAAAAGTTGTTACATTTTTCATTCTAACCCTGTAAATATGTCACTTTAATAAGTTTAAAAAAAAAAAAAAAATTCAGGCAACAAAGTAGCCATGCAGATTACCAATATGTAATTGGTTTGTACAAATAACACCCGTTTGGAAATTTGCTTGGATGTTTTCGGAGATGCTAAACAACTCTCAAGCGAGCCAAGGTATAAAATAAGCACACTTCCTGTTATTTACAAATTAAAAGCTTTGACAACCCTCATAGAAATGTAGCTAGTGGAGTAAAAGTCATAAGTTTCCAAAAACAACAAATACACAAGTATAAATACTAGGAAAATGAAATTAAGAACAGTACACTAGTAAATATGCAGTAAATGATTTGCTAATGACAGACAGCTAACTCTAACTGCTAATGTCAGTTAGGCTCACTACAGCTAGTCATCTTCACCGCTAATGCCAGGTCTGTTCATCAAATTAAAACAATACACAGCTATTAATCTTTACTGCTAGATTGAAGTTGAACATGTTTTCAAATAAAATTCAGTCAGAGAACAAAAAATGATTATTATTGCCTGTTGTCCGCTATTTTGTTGTGAAGTCATATGGGTATTTTGGCAAACTCAGAGCTTTCAGAGGTTTTCCATAATTCCTACATGGAGTTACGACTTAACTGGCGTTGTGTGTATTCATCCTAGTTCCAGGTTCAGCTCCATATAAGACTCTACTTCCTGAGGAACCTGAAGTGGGCCAAACTACCTCCAAAACTACTTCTCAACTTCTACAGAAGCACCATTGAGTCCATCCTGACCAACAGCGCCACAGTGTGGTATGCCAGCTGCACAGCCGCAGAACGCCACAGCCTGCATCGTGTGGTGAAGGCGGCTCAGCGCATTGTCAGGTTGGCGCTCCCTGGACTGGATACTACCTACACAAAGCAAACTGAAAAAGAAAGCCCACAGCATCCTCACAGACAGCACACACCCCGGCCACTCCCTGTTTGAACTGTTACCATCCGGCAGAAGATTCAAGACACTTGAGAAACAGCTTCTATCCCAGAGCTGTGGCCTCCCTTGCTCTACTTCAACCATAACAGACAGTCGGACAGACACTCAAGGCTGCTATTATTCATTTATTATTCACTTACTATTTATTTACTATTTAAGCTGCACAGTCACTTTCTCCTGCGCTGACAATTTTACAGTTTGGGTTGCTTTTACAGCTTTCATAGCGACCTTGTTTATTGTTTAACTGGTGAAATGTGTGTTCTTTTTTTAGATGGTAAATGTCTTTTATTTGTCTTTTGTTTTTATATTGAGAGAAGCCAATGAAGTTTCATTGTACATTTTTGTATAATGACAGCAAAGATCCATTCCATTCCATGTTTTATCACACATGCCCTTATTTTAAATACCTCCCTCGACCAGCTGAAGAAGCAGTCTCTGTTCTATTGTTCAGGAATAGCAGAGAGCCTTCACCGGCCAAACACAAATTCAACCATGTCATGTAGCAAGGCACAATAACCTGCAAGGTATTTTATATAGTGCTATCATAAAAAAAAAACGGAAGAAGTGTGTAGTGATCTTACACACAGAGGGAAAAGTTCACTTACCTCTTCCCTAGCCACATACTGGGATTTTAAAAGCCTTCCACACAACTGTGTATCACCCTGTACTGAGTTTCACTTGCACTTTGACACAGAGCAACTGGAGCTGCATTTATTTCAGGTCACGTCTGAGATATTAGAAATCTTGAGCACATTAACATTCAAAGGGCAGGCAGTAAAGGAACTTGAGAGCAAAACAAGAACTGGAGTGTGTGTGTGTGTGGGGTAGCACTGATGATTTAAACATGACAGATGCGGGCCCCGAGCACTACCTGGCCATATGCATCACAACAACTGATTGAGATCATTTAGATGGCCTTTTAGCTATGACTCAAGCATCTACAGTACCTATCTAGCTCTACCTCTGTGTCTCTGCAAGGGCCTCCTTTTTTTTATGAATTCATGATAATGAAGGGATTGAAATTCAGCATGTTTTTTGCCTTCATTTGTGTTTCTAACAAAGCATTACTCATACCATAGGTCACACTACGGTCAGCTATTTTTTATTAATTTATAGCACTGTACATGCTGTACCTGTGTGTGGTTGTTTTATTGAGACAACGGAACATCTTGGTATTCTGTGGTGCGACCGGATGAGTCAATCAGCGGCTCATATTCGTCGCTGTTTTCCGCTTTATTAAACAGAGTATAAATATAGAAGTGTTTACCTTTGTTATAACAGTTTCAGGTAGTCAGCATTAGTCAGCATCACTATAGGAGGAAGCACTGCAATTTGTCCTCAACTTGGAGCAGATGTGTCCTTTTATGGCTGCAATATGCAACTTTTTTTTTTTTTTTTTTTTTTTTACATGCAAATGTGCACTATGCAAAATTGCATAGGGTTGACTGAAGTGAGGATCCTTTAGACTTTAGTGAAAATGTGAAGACAGAATCTTAGACACTCTGGTGATGTGAACAGTGATCCAAGCATCATATTACATATTTAATCCACTGTTTTCTGTCTGTGCCTCACTTTTATTGGTCTTCTGTTTAATGACCAGTCTGACCCTGTGTGTTTATGACTAAATCCACCGTTCAGTTTCTCAGTGAGCTGGGGAACATTTGGTGTGTATAACATTTGCTGTGGGTCATGCTGATTGAGGCTGGGAAGGTGAGGCTGACAGCCACAGAGCAAGTAAGTCACAGCACAAATGCTGTATTGTCAGGTTAATGCTGAAACCAGCTAAGATAAATTTGCACTGCAGTTTTTAGGTCACAATTTTGATTTACAGTTTGGGTTTGGGTTTTCTTGAACTGTCGGAAGAAAAAACACTACCATTTTCGCTATATTTTGTGAGAAATAACTTTATCCATCTGAGAGTTGGCATATCAATATGAAGTCAAACATGCTTTCAAAGGCAAAAGTCTACTCGGTCTATTTAAAACAAACATAAAAGTACATGTGTGCAATTCGTTCATGTGTGCCTGACTCACATTCAGTGGATGTGTTTGGAACATTGCACTTTTCATCTCCCAGTTCAAAATAAAATGAACATTCATGGTCAGATAACTCTCAGGCACCCTGCAGGTCCAAACATCACTGGTGGATTGTGTACTTAATTTTTTTTTTTTTTTTTTTTTTTTTTTACGGTTTGTTTTTTTCAGTCCAGTTTTACATTAAGTGTATTTGTGTACTGTTTATAATCCAAGCCACCACATTGATGTGGTATCAGGTAACTGCATTTGGGAAACCTTGCCATTGTGAATCTTGAATTTTCTTTTTATAATTTGGATTTGAAGAGCCACTCAACTGCATTTTTTTTTTTTTTTTTCAAACAGAAAGATTGAACGTCTAGCTCTTTGATACTTCTGGAACGCAGCATGACCCTTTTGCTGCCTCAAGGCAAAAAGCCACATATTGTACCTTCTTCCCCTTTTACAATTTTGATTTGAAAGTCATTCTTCCTGTATTGAATAGTCACAGTGAACAGAGAGGAGACAGACGGACAAGGAGGGTAGATGTAACATTGTTACAAGTCCCAGACCAGATTTCAGTACAGGATGTCACGCTCCACATGTTCTCACCTTAGCCAGCTGAGCCACCAGCACATGATTGATCACAATCATAAAGTCATAACTGAGTGTGAGCTGAACCAAAGGAGCAAATCATTACACTGAGGTGATTCAGGTCATGTCCTTCACCCACATGATTTGTTAAAAAAAAACAAAAAACAAAAAAACTAATGGCTTGTGAACAACATAAGGCCACTACTACTATGTTGCTACACAGCTATGCCAAGGAAGTGTCACTCATACATATCTTTTCATTAAAAAAATGCAAGAAATAATGTCGTTGAACAAATATGAATACTTAGTTTAGTTTGTTCCAGGGGTTAAAATGCATCCACCAACCCTTTGTAAGTGTTGGTCATTTCATTATTTAATGAAATTAGCTCTATTTTCCTGACTGTTTACATCCAACTTAAGATATTCGTAACATTGCCTTGAAATGTCATTGAAATCATTATTGTTCATGTATATTTGGCTTACCAAAACACTAATGACTATGGCTTACTGTTTGAAGCTTCTCTCCCAAACACACAGCATTTTGCCAGTCGCAGTCAATAGAGAAAAATAAGTTAATTGAGTATTTTTGTTCATGTTGTTGGTGTTTCTTGTAAATTCCATTCATTTTTGCCATAGGACTTTTGGGCTACATACCTAATGCGTCATGTGCAGCAGAGCAAATGGGAGCCAAATGCAGCAGAGGACAGGCGAGGTGGGCTGGAGCATTGTTATTAAGGGTTTAATGGTTCAATAAACCTGTGGTTCTGTTTGTATTGTGGTTTTTGGGTCAGTTTCGGTTCGGTTTGTTTTGTGCAGTAGAGAGAAAAAAACACTACCATTTCCAGTGTTCTCTGTATTTTGTCTTATTTGCAAAAATAAGAACAAAAACATTTTTTTTCAGTCAGAGTTCAGGAGTTTGGGTAACTCTCTGCTGCCCTGGAGGTCCAGGCCTCACTGGTGAGAACTCTGCAGGGTGAATTGTTTATTGAATGGTTTGGTTTTTTACGGTTTGGATTTGCACTGTATTGAATGGTTCATTTTTTACGGTACAGGAAAATTTTGGGCAGATGTGTAAGGGAAAAACAGGCAAGGCAGGGCTACAGGAAAACAGGAGGGACACACAGAGCAGGAAAGCAACCAAAAATAGCAAAAGATGAAAGAACAGCAGACATGCTCACCTAAAGCCTATAAATGACAGCACACCTGGGCACTCTATTGATTGAAATTGATCTCTAATGCTGTGCCTGTTGTGTACATCACACCATATGTGTTATCTGGCAACACAGATCAATGGAGCAATAGCATTGCACTCCATTCTACACATTTTCCCATTGTGAAAATGAAAGGGAAATTTAAATTTCTACTATTTGCTTCAAATTACATATATGTAAACCTTCTGAGCTCTTAGAGATTTAACAGTCAGAGCTATGAACCGACCTGGATCCCCTGGACACAGTCACCACCCAAATCCCCCAAGCTTCGGCCGTCAGCATACTATAAATTTTCTCAAATGGCCCACCTGCAAATCTAATTGAATACCTTAGAGCTTATTTTCTCACACTCTACACTTGCAGCATGGCAAGTGTGCCTCATCATGTGCAACACAATGCTCTGCACAGGGAAACTGGCATTCCAAAGGGGCTGTTCACTTTCCTTATGCCTCCCCAGGGGGAGCAGAGGATCAGTCCTCCACAAACCTCCTCCCCAAGGAACCTGTCACCCTCCCCAGCGTGCAGAAGACGCTCTGGCAGCCAATATGTCACTCCTTGCTGCAGGACCTCTCTCTTGTCATACTTTTTCCTCTTCCAAGAATATAGTCATTGTATATGAGATTCACCTTGCAGGTGAGATGACACATTCCCACAAAGCCGTGTCAATCACTGACTGGCCCCACACAATGGCATCACTGGCATCCACAGAATCCTGTCGTGCCACTGTGCCATATAATTATCACTGACACCAGGACTGTGCCACACCAATGTTATGGACAAGACTAATATTCTGAGGAAATGGACATTATTTCCGTTTTTTTTTTTTTTTTTTCAGATTTAAAATGTTTTCAGCCAGGGATGTAATGCTAAGGGATAATCTGGGATAATGTTCGACATCAAGCCATGGAACCACACACCTAGTACACAACAATGAAAACCAGGGAGAGATAATTAAAGTAGAGAGAGGCAATTCATTTATGGATGATAAGCTATGCTACGACAATAAAACAATTCTGTTCACTGTTTTTGTACACATCGAAGGATGTGATCAGACTGGACATGCGTTTAGCAGCTAGACGCGTCTTTTTCAAATTGAGTTAAATTATTTGTCATTGATACTTGCTAGGAAAAAAGCCCCGTAGCATTTGTCTGTTATTCTCTGCTTTCCAGTCGGGTGAAAGTAGAGGTGGGTCTTGGTTCTTCCATTGTAGTCTGCTGTCAGTGGTTGTAAACCATGAAAATGAGAAGTTGGCTTGAGCTGTGTCTGCCCTCTGCCTATCTATGTTTTTGGTAAATTTGTGGTACAGTTAGCTAAAACACAGTTTGACAAGTAACAGCCAGGAGCAGAGGACTTCCAACACTTCAAGAAGCACTTCATTACACACACAAAAAAAAGATCCCAGTCTTATATGTGGAATAGCCAAGTACCAGAGGCAGTACTAGCTGTAAGCCACAGTGTAAACATCATGGATTTGCCAGAATGGATGAAATACTGCACGTCTACAAAAAAACATGGTTCAGCTTGCTCAGTTTTGGTGTTAACATTATGCTAATAATATGCTAATAACATTATGTTAAATTTATGTTAATTGCTTAAAAAGAAATGCAATAGTGATATTTTCAAAATAGGACGGGGACGTTACCTAATGGCAATGTAGTTAGCTTTCCGCTTAAGTTTCTGTTTGTTGCTATGGTTACATACGTTGTTTCAAAGCTTTATTGTTAGAATATGAATTTAGAACAGTGATTAAACGTGAGCCAGAGTGTGTGTGCGTTACTCAGTTTCAAGCTAATCAGAAACAAGCATTTCCCCAGTCAGTGGTATAAATCCTTAATTGTTCGGTTCCATACGCAAGACTGGGTTCACTATTCCATACAGTAGCAATATTTTGAACAAAATCTGAATGGACACAATCGAGGAAGTTTACTCAGTGAAACAGTAGTACAAAGAGAGAGACCTCTGTTTTTCAGACCTCTGCAACCAGACGCTGATTCAAACATAGATATATACTAGAATATGGTTGTATAGAGTGCAGCATGTCTTATCTGCAACAGATAAGACATGTCACTTCTTTGACATTAGAAGCCAAAACTGTCCCCCCCCCCCCCCCCCCCCCCCCCCATCTTCACAACACATATCAGCATTGCAAAATATTATGATGTAAAGTGTGATTACATTCCCTTTATTCTTTCTCCAATGGAAGTAAAAAAAAAAAAAAAAAAAAAAAAAAAACAGAATCAAGGCTATTGAGCCTCAGTCAGTTTTATGAATAGACATTCAGCCAAATACTTTCATCAAATCCCTGATAAAATAGACTCAGCATTATCATTTGCATATGCTGGATTTTAGCAAACTCATAACTCTGATAGAACCAGCCAATAATGTGGGGGGGAAAAGATTGAGAGACAAAGGCAAAAACCTGCGTGAATAGCTAAAAATATCAAAAATGTCAAAACAAATCACAGAAAAGGGGTGACGTCAGTTTTTAATGCAGGAAATCAGAAAAATCTTGACAGCTTGCCACAAGGGCTGCAGCCCACCTGCACAGAGACTTTGCCAGCTCTGAAATGTCACAGTATGCAAATGTGACATAATTTCACTGACTGTTCTTACACCATTTCATCAGCTTTAAACATACAAAGAGGTCGCAGAGTAAAAAATAAAAAAAATAAAACTGTCTGTAAAATCCATTCTTTTATAGAATAGTGCAGCAGTTCGGGGCTAAGGCACACCAAAGGTCAAATCCAAATCTCAGGGCATGCCTGCATTGAAGTGTACTCATAATTATGTAGAATATAGCACGTTATCATTGATTTGTTTTACAACTATTTCACACACAAACACACACACACACACACACACACACACACGCGCGCGCGTGCGCACACACACACACACACACACACACACACACACACACTTTGGGCTCAATAAGCAGGACTGGCTGAACCAAGTCTGGTCGATGTGAATTCAGAAGCAATTATATTTTAGAAAAAGTGCAATTTCAAGAACAGCATAAACACCAGTGTGTGCAACTAAAAAGGCACTTTAACAGCAACTTCAAGGGTAAAACAACAGGTAAAAAAAAAAAAAAAAACACTTAAAATGCACAAGGTTTCATTCCAAAAAAAAAAAAAGACAATAAATAAATAAATAAATAACCAACATTAGTAAGTGGCTGCTCATTGGTTAGGTTGCATTGAAATTAATCCATAGACTATTTTGTGAGGCTTAATGCTGTTTCTATACACCTGACCTCACTAAAAAGAATCAGAATCAGAACAACTTTATTGATCCCCAGGGGGAAATTGGGTCAGTTGCAGTTAAAAGAATACATTATAAGTAAAACTGTAAGAAATAGAAAAAGAAATAAAAATATAAAAACGTGCATTGCAATTTTTTTTTTTTTTAATTATGTCCATTATGTATAACTATGTGCATTAATCCTACTTGTGCATTAGTCCTAGTTGTAGAAAAAAGTATGGGCATAATGTGTCAACTGAACAACACATATGCCTTGCCCCCCATATTTTGATGCAACCACAATACGATATAATAACAGTTCATTGACAACAAAGTATAAAATATTTCTAGCAATGGCTTTCTTAAAAATCTTATTGTTTACAAAGTGCAAATAGAAAGAAAACAGAAAATAGAAGAAAATAGAAATAGAATAGTCTACTAGAAAACAAAAGATTGTGGGCAAGACCATGCTCATGGTTGTGTCTGAGTGGGTAACTTGAAACTGTCAGAACAGGAACCCGATTTCTGAACCCCAGTATTTCTGATTCTGATTGAAACACACATGGGCAGCACAATATTGGTTTCTGATGGCTAAATAGAAGCATACTGTGATTTTTGCAAGAGGGGAAAAATATTTATACATCCGAAATCTACAACAATCTACGCCCTATCATCCCCCAATTCCCTTAATCTACCATCTATCCCACCTTAATGTGGTTGATGATTGTGTGATATTGTTTCAAAAGAGGGACATTTTTTTTTTACATGTGGCAGGTTCAAGATTTTTCAATATGTATTTGTAGTTCTGCCACCTTGAATTGAAACCTACTTTTCATTAACCTTGGCTTGGTTTTTAAGCGGTTCTTCTTCATCACTGGTAGACAGTGGTTCACTGTTTGCTGCAGTTTCCAGCTGATAGCTCAATTTCCACACACACTTGATGCCCAGCTGATGGGATGCTTATTATTGCATGACATGGTTACCATGGTTACAACTTACACAGAGCACATACAGGTCAGGTTGACCCGTTCTCTGCTTTGTTCCTTGGCTGTGGGCTGGGTCAGAACCAGGTTATTATAAAGCCACCTTTTCTCCATCTCCACATATTTACATAGCAGTAGGTACATTAATGCTGGGTTTTGCTCTGCTTTCTCCCTGATTAGATGCTCTGTGTTAAGACAGCTTGTGTCAGGCTGTGATTAACATGCACTGGAGGTCTCAGAATTCCATGGTACACTTGACCTTGCCTTAAGGCACACCAGTGTGCCACAAAAACCTCAGGAATAAACGAGACGTTAATGTGGGATTTTACAAACGGTGTGATTTGCACGGCTGAGGCAAGGCAGTCAAAATATACGGACATTTAAATTAAAATCCTCAGCTCTTCAAATAAGTGACAGGTAATGGACCGAAGTGCTGCCCAAATTAAATTCCTTTCAAGAGACTGCTATTCTTTGGATGTGACTAATATGAGCAGTTGTAGAGTAAATAGTGCAGCAATCACTGACTTTGGAAATTAATTTGGGGTCCAGCAGGCAGCAGGCTTGTTGAGACAGCGAGAGCCAATACATTTCACAAAAACAGTTATTTGAAAATGTATGCACTGGACACTTAATACTTGGACGAGCATTGTGTTGGGCAGTGTGTGCCTGACTGTGGATGAGGAATGCCTTTTAAGTTATCCTCAGACAACACTGACATCAAGTGGCAGCTTTGCAGTTGAAAGCTGAACAGAAAGCTGCAGAACAGCAACAAGAGAATTTAAGAGCTTAAATTGCCTGCTGTAGTCAGAAGAATGGCTCATTATGAGGCATTGTGGCTTTTTTTTTACAGCATTCGTTATCCCCAGGATAATAAACATGGAAGCAAGCAGACATGTCGACAGCCATTTGCAGCTGCTTATGTCAGTTTCTCGCAAGAGAAGTGTAAGAGGTTAATAAGGAAGAGGGAAGTTGTTTTAATGCGTTCATACCAGGCATATCTTCTGCTTTGCTCTATTGTCTTGTTGGCATGTGGGTTGGTTGTTACCAAACAGCACAGACAAAACACGCAATGATTTTCGGAAATTCTCATGGCAAAGAAAACAAAAGTAAACTGTCAATCAGTGATAGACTACAGCATAAACAAAGCCAACAGTAATTTCAGGTACTTCTCAGAAACGGCAGTAGGTCATCCATCAGTTATGAGAATGCCATGATGCACAATGTGCCATCAAATTATGAAATAATTCCGAATTAAATAAATTCCTCACAGCGTATTGATTACTAATTACTGTTAGTTCACGATTCAGAGTATAGTCAAACTTGGAGACTCAAATGTTCGAGTGAAGGCTACGCAGAGTTAATATGGCTGTGCAGGAAGATGTATAGGCCTATTACAAAGTCTGTGTAAGCCACAAGCTCAGTAAATGGTAAATGGACTGCATTTCTATAACGCTTTTCTAGTCTATCAACCACTCAAAGCACATCACAATGTTTTTTTGCCTCACATTCATCCATTGACACACTCACACTCTGATGGCAGAGACTACAATGCAATTAGCACAAGAAGCAATGCAAAGGGAATCTGTTATTTTCTTGTGCAGGAAAATATGTAGTCCATATTTTGTGACATGTTGTAAACCTGTTTTAATATCATAACTTGCAGTGAGAGGTAAATATACAATCACAAACAGATATTGTTTTCCGGTATAAACATTGACTTTACCTGCAGTCGCTGCACTTGTTCTTGTCATAACTACCAGGAGAGGATTTTTGAAGATAAGTTAGTTAAAGTTTGCCTTGCTTGTTTGTTGACATCCCTCATTCCATCTAAGTTCTGCATAGTCAAAACAAGAATAACACTCCCCATTACCTTGTCAGTTTTTCATTTTGTACCTTGTCCCCCAAGGTACAATCTACACAAATGTACCTCCTATAGGCTTAATTATTGGACCTTAAGGTAATTATGTTTACCAAAAAGGTACAGGGATTGAACAAATATTTAGATTAGAAATATTTAGTAATACATTAAGAAATTATTTGGGTTCAGGTCCAGTCTGGTCACGTCATCGCTATTTTAGTGAGAAATGTTAGACTTAATGCCTGTTCTGGGCAACTTCGTGATTAGGTACAGTGCTGGAGTTTTTGTGATGATGTTGAAGGCAACACGTAGGCTATTTCAGGCAGTAAATGTAACCTAGTGTTGGAGGACCAGCAAAATCTCAGGCTTGTTTCGGGTTTGGACACAGAAAATGAATGCTTGTCCAGTTTGCTTGTCCAGTCGGGCTTGGTAACTATGCGCTCAGGCTTGGGTCGGGTTCAGACAAAAATATGAGGCCCGATCCGCACTCTACTACTGCCCCTGGGACAAGCCGCTGCACACCTAAAGGTACAATTATCTACTTTATTTTCAGAGAGTGTACGTATAAATGACATCCCCCTACAGTAGATATTTTTAAAACACCTATGGATGGGATGATTCTCAAAATAATTTGAATGCCACTTGTAGGAAAATGACATCATCATGGTGCAAACCAGTTTATTTTGCACTCCTTTCTGTGTGTTTGCCGCATGTGTTCTGCACTTCAGTTCAGTGCAAAAGGTTGATCCTCAACCAAAACTGAAAGATATTTCACTTTCAAATGTGCTGCTTGCTTGTGTGTACACAAATGCACATTTGTGGCACAGTCCCTCAGCACCTTGCTAGATGTGCACCAGAACATACAGGGTTCAGGCCCCAGGGTCCCAGGAGCCGCAGATCAAGACAAGATATAAATCTTAAATGCAGAGTCAACTCATTTAACAATGTAGACCCAGATAACTCCTCTCTGTGATGTCACAGGGCCACCAGGAGACGTGGTATATTTCATCATGTCTTCAGTAGTGACTTTACTATAATCTGCCTCCACCTATGTGTGTCTGCACTTGCATTCCTATCCTGTTTTGTGACAAATCTGGGGCATAGAATATGGAAAAAACTTTAACTCACTCATGGCATACCTACTACAGGGATACATTCAGAAAATTCACAACAATTGTACGGTGGTATTTATTCAGTTAATAGTCACACGACTTCTGTCATGTGACCTGCAGAGTAGATGGCTGTCTGAAACCTGCGCTTTCTCTCGCTTCCCGTTTTTACCATTACTATCCACCAACTAGCATATTTTTCTACTCTGGAAATGGCTGATTTGCTAGGTAAGACAATGAACTAGCTGCCATGATTGACACTGCACTATGCAAGGTATTTTCATTGAGGAGCAGTTCTCCGAGTTTGAAAGCCGCTTTGGACAACTTTCACAGTGAAGTGTAAACTAATTCTAAAGCCACCTCAAAGTTGAAATAAGACCACAAAAATCTCACAACGTGGGTGGCTTAAGCTGAAAAAAAAAAAAAAAAAAAAAAAAACATTTGTGAAAAATGTGACAGTATGGAAGCTACTCTGGCTCGATTCTCGATTATAAACTTGCCGGAGAAGGTCAAGAAAGGTGACTCCCTCAGTACCTCTCTGCTTTATCCTGCAAAACTCAAACTGACGAACGGCACAGAAGTACACCAGACCCACACAGATGCCCATTATTTTCTTAACAAGAACCCGAATGAGGAACTCTAAACAAGACACCCTACGTTCTCACCACTGCTGTGATGTTACAGCTCATGGGACTTATCTTTTTTGACTTTGCTCAGATCTGCCTGTCTGGATCATAAATCCATCGGGTGAAGTGATACAACAGTCTTTAGGGCATATCAGCTCCAGGCAATGATTTTAACAGTTTAAGTTGTTACATTTAATCACAGTGATTGATGGAGAATCCAACGTTAGATCCTGCTAAATTTGGATGGTAAATTGTAATCCGTAGGGGAGGTGAGAGTCTACTATCTCAGTGTCAAGTGAGCAGAGTTGCCCAGGGTCGGGGATGGCTCCTTCTTTCACAGTCGTCAGGGGTTTAGGAATTGACATGTTCTTGACACGTTAGTTATTTTTGTTTTGTTGGTTTATTGAGGGTATGAAAGATCTCCTATCCAGTTAATTTTTGTAGTAGGATGTGCAATACACTCTTTATTTCAGTTTATTCATATGACAGCTATTAATGTTGCCAGCTGGATCGTCAATGGTCTTAATGCTCCAGTTAAATGATCTGCATGTCTAGACTTCTTGAAGAGACAAGAAATTAAAGTAGCACTTATTCAGGAGGATAATCATCATTTTGCTAATAGAAACTATTATACAGCTGCTGCAGCTTCACTTAACTCTGAGAGCGGCGGTGTTAAGTGGTCCTTTAACGCAACCTCTGTGTAAATATTATAGAAACTTATGGCAGGACTGATGGCTGCATTGCTTATATTAAAACAAACTTTGCAGGACGCAAAATAGCATTTGTACCACTTTATGCTCCTAACCAATTTGAATTTCTTTATTAACATCACTGACATTTTAACTAAATTGCCAGGTTTCTCTGTTGTAATAGATATGAATGCTATTTCGGACTTAGTGCTTGAACGTTCTCAGCACTCATCTCTGCACACTTACAACCGCACTACATCTGCATTCCATGGTCTTATTTCTGACTTCAGTCTAATAGATTTATTTCGAGCTATAAACTCTATATCTAGACAATACAGCTTTTACTCAGACAGACACAAATCTTACTCCACAATAGATTACTGGAGATTACTTGCTGGTCAATTCAAATACAGTTCTCAAATTCGCTATATTAGCATTATCCCCTGTCTGTTATCGGATCGCATTGTTATTGTAGTGGACAAAAAAGTCAGTGATAAACAAGCCTTTTCGCTGACTCGATTTTTTTTTTTTTTTTGAAAACATTCAACTTCAATCTGGTGTTCTCTGTAATCTTTATTTTACAATGGTAAGGATTTATAGAACTTTATTCCTTTAATTTAATGAGCAGACCACTAGCAGCTATTTTAGCATTAGCTATCGTCTTAGTAGGTAATTTGCTTTCAATGTTTTTTCTGTCTTCTTGTCTTGACTATGACTACGTTTACATGCACACCATATTCCGGTTCGGGTCAATATTCCAGTTAAGGTAACTGCGCTGTGGCAACTGGAATATTCCGTTTACATGTTACTTGGCATATTCCCGTGTTTCGGCGTATATGCCAAGTACGCCTATAGGCATCTGGTCTGCCGGAAATACAGAAGAAGAAGTCTTCTTCTTCTTCTTCTTCTTCTGTCGCTATTTCTATGTTTTCTCCCATCGATATGCTCCATGATATTTAAGTCTCTGATCAGCTGAAGGCAGACTGCAGTCTCCTGGCTCTTGCTGCTTTTCGCCATGCTGTAGTGTGCACCATGCTGTAGTGTGCGCCATGCCTCAATATTCCCTTTGGAACAGGCATATGCCAGGGGTCTTATTCGGAATTCTCTCCAACCGGAATATGACCTTAATCGGGTTTGGTACGTGTTTACATGACTTGCGCGCAACTGGAGTATTGCGAATATTCCGAATAATACCGGAATATGGTGTGGATGTAAACGTACTCTATGTCTCTGTCTTTCCATGCTGGTTTCAATGTAAAGCATTCAGCACAGAGGTGGGAAGTTCCAACTCAGAAGCCCTAACATTCTACAGTCAATGGAAAGTTCCATTTGTGTTGTTTTTGTTACGTATGACTTGCATTTCTTGCTTGCCAGGAAGGAGACTGAGAACTGACAGGTGAAATTGGTCGCTGAACAACAAAGCTCAAAACTTAAAACAAAAATTAGACAACATCCACAATTTCAAAATATGAAAGCCTTTGAAGTGGTATAATGTTCAGAAACTTTTCAAACCACAATGATACATCAGGACATTTATATAACTGCTCCACATTTGAAGGAAACATAATCTTGCAACATACCAGCAAATTTCAAAACAAATTTTTTAATTAACATGACTTGCAATTTCATCAAACCCTAAAATGAACTACAAAATTTAATGTTTTTTAAAGATTTTTTTTTTTTTTTGGCATTTCTGCTTAATTTGACAATCACAGTAGAGATAGACAGAAAAGGCAGGGAGAGAGAGGGGATGATGTGCAGCAAAGGACCAAAGGTCAGATTTGAACCCCAGTCACTGCAATTGGGACTAAGCCCTGGTGCATGGTGCGCACACTTTACCGGTGAGCCACTGGAGCACCCCATACAAAGTTTAATGTGGTTGTACATTCCAACAAACCATCAACCTTAATTTTAACATTTCTAAATTTTTTGGACAAGCCCAGAAAGCATGAAAGTATGCGGCTCTCTCCATCTTACACTTACAATAATCTACCATACTAATGTGCCATCTGTAGTCTCTAAAAGTATGTGACATAGTAAGATGAGAGGAATAAGGAAGAATAAAGAAGTAGCTATTTATCTCAACTGACCTCCAGGTTGTTTTCAGAATGATTATCATGACTCAGGAAAAGGCATTTGTCTCCATGCAAGTTGGCTGTGAGTCAGCAATTAGTCCCGCCATGCACTGAAAATGATGGGAAGGTCACTGGATGTGCAATTATTCGTGCAAAAAGGAGAGGAAATGTAAATGGTAGACATCTGTACATGTAATCGGTATAAATTAGATTTCACCGACAGTAGCTGTTTTTATATTCATTCTCTTAAACTTTGAATGTTTGATAATACAGGTCTTGGTATGCAATGATTTTGATTTTAGAGGACATTTCTTGTGCTGTTGTTTCATCTGCGAGGTTGTCTTGTTGTTTTTAATTTGAGGCCATTGCCTGACATCAATTTGATCCTGACATCAAAGTGCCTATGAAGTAACCACTGCAGGTGTGAAAAAAAAAATACTCAACTTCCTTGTGATACAACATTCCAGTTGAGCAGAAGCGGGAAGGAACACTCAGACAGAGGACGCATTGCAAGACAGACAACGTCAGGATCCTTTAGGCTGTATTCAACATGCTTCAGGCATTGAGAAGAAAAGGTAAGACTGAGTTCTGTTTTTCAGCAAATATAACGTTTCAGTGTAATTATTCACTTTCAATTAGTTTAGTGATTACAGCTTATTATGGTTCCATCTCTACATATCCTCTAAACATCATTACTGTCAATTCACATATGAGCCAAATTACAGGAATTTTTGCTGTAGTTAGTTAGTAAAGGTCTTAAACTGGACTTGAACAAAATTATTAAGTCAACAACTGTGCTGTGCAATTAAAGTGAGAAATTTGAGAACTTAAATAAATTAATTAATAAATATAATTTCAATATATGAAAAAAGGGAGGAAAAAAGGAAAAAGAGGAACATATGATAATAAAGTATGCAAGAATCCTATAATGTAAAAAAAAATATGAAAAAAACTTTTTTCATATATTGAAATTATGTATTACATCTAATAATAATGATAATAATAATAATATATTTTATTTATAAGCGCCTTTCAAAAACACTCAAGGACACTTTACAACAGATGAAACAACAGATGAAGCTTGTTCTGTAATTATGTATTACATCTGTCATATTTTTTCTGACTGCGATCATTAGCCATTACCTTTTATTATATATATATATATATATATATATATATATATACTCTCTCTCTAGTACTTCATAATTGCCTACTGCATGTGTTGTATTCATTGATGCACTTAAGAATATTCATGTTCTGTGTTTATAAAAAGCTTGTTCTGTAAATAGTTTGTTTACTATTGTGATCAAAAACATTGATCTGAAGCTTCTGAGGCTGTTCTGTAAATAGTTTTCCAAAAAACGATAAACATAGCAACTTCTGATCAACCCGTATCAATTTCAGGCTTAAAATAACCTACCGGTTAAGCCCCACCATTTCCGGTCAAACTCAGCCAACTTCCGGGTTTAGTCCCACTCACTTCCGGCTTCGGCCCCACCCACTCCGAGTACGGATACGTATACAGATAATGTAGATGGTTAAACAGATACAGATACAGATAGTGGTGTACTCGCTCATCCCTAATTACAAGTGATCTTCATTCTCCCAGTACCTGTCATTCAAGGATGTGCATGAAACATTTTGTCTCTATCTCTATCTCTATCTCTATCTATTTATTCGGATGAGATTTAAAGCATTCCGCATTTTTTCCTGACATCCAAGCACTGTATGACAAACGTGTATTTGTGTCTGACAGGGTCTGGAAAATTAACACAATCCAATGAGTGGAGGATCGTTCTAGTTGGGAAGACTGGAGTTGGAAAGAGTGCCGCAGGAAACACAATCTTGGGGAAAAAAGTTTTCAAATCTGAACTGTCTCCATCTTCTCTGACATCTTATTGTCAGAAAGAGAAGGGAAAGGCTGAAGGACGAGAGGTTGCTGTTGTTGATACTCCAGGCCTGTTTGACACAAATTCTACCCAAGAAGAAGTGCTGAAGAAGATCAAGATGTGCATCTCACTGTCAGCTCCTGGTCCTCATGCCTTCCTGGTGGTAATTCGACTGGGAAGGTTCACACAGGAAGAGCAAGACACAGTGAGGATGATTCAGACCACCTTTGGTGAGGATGCAGCTAAATTCACAATGGTGTTGTTCACTCATGGAGACCAGCTGAAGAACCAAACTGTTGAAGAATTTGTTTCACAAAGTGAAGAACTGGAGGCCATCATTGCCTCATGCCATGGACGATATCACGTTTTCAATAATGAGGTGTCAGACAAAAAACAGGTCAAACAACTCCTTAATAAAATTGACAAGATGATTAAAGATAATGGTGGGGGGCATTACACCAATGACATGTTTAAGAGAGCAGAAGAAGCCATAAAAAAAGAGAAAGCAAAACTCCTGAAAGAGTTTGAAGCAGAGAAGCAAAAGGAGCTGGAGGAATTGAGACGCAAATATGCGGGAAAATCCTTGCAAAGGGAAGAGAAAATGATGCATGACAGATATGACACTAAAGCCAGAGCTCAAGCTGAAAAGTCAAATTCCTTTCTCGCAGCTCCAGTGATAGCAATAACAACAGCTTGTGGCACTTTAGTTGGAACTGTGATTGGGTTTGTAGGAGGCCCAATTGGTTCGGTTACAGGAGCAGCACTTGGAGCAGCTGCTGGAGCTGCCCTTGGTGCACTATCGATTAACATTGCAAATAAATGCAGAGTGCAGTAAAAGAATGCAGGTGACTTAGGGCTGGGCAATAGGACAGCAATACTGTACAACAAGAAAAGTGCCCACTCTTCCTCCCACAGTGTTATAGCCATGTAGAATTATGGTTAGTTACTCATCATCGGGTGAAGTGATTACAAATAGTCCAGTTAACACAGCTAAATTTCTGTTTGGAAGATCTGATTATGTGTCCATGTAAACCCTTCCATCTCTAAAAGGCTTATGTATGTGCATGCATGTGTGTGAACTGAAAAAAATAAAAGAAAACTTGCACAGCAAACACAATATACAATCAGGAGAATAAAATTGCCCTTTGTTTGTTAGCTAAGTATTTGCAACTAAATAAAGCATTTGTTTTCAGCCTCTCAAAAACTATTATGAATGTCCTTTTTAAGTCACTGAATCTGCAACTGTCAATAAATAAACTGTTATTATAGACAGATTACTGTAGATAGGTTACATGAAACATTACACCGTTGAACATGGTTTGGTGATATGTGTAAGTGTCATCTTTTGGTGCATTATATGTAAGAATTCCACTTGTATTGTTTTATACATCTAGTTGTTTCTTGACTTAACAATAAATACTTCCAATGAAATGATTTACTTAAAATATTTTACAAACCGAATACTTCATGTACATAGGGCTTTGTAATAAACTATGTAAAACAGAAGCTGTGGATTCTATAGTATTCTTTCATTTTGAATAATGCAACATTCAGATTCAGTTTTTTTTTTTATCAAACTACAATTTAAAACAGGGAGACCATTATAAACAGTTAACCAGGGTACCTTAGATACATCAAAATGTATTTCAGAAATTCCGTTTGGTTTTTGAGCACACAGAGTCTTCAAACACCCGGGCCACAATGTCTACCTGAGCCCTGTGTTGCAGCAGCACATGGCAGGAAAGGTTTGTTTTTATACTTAAACATTCATCACATTGTTATCAGTTCTGTAGATTATAGTGTGTTGTTAAATTGCTTGAGAAACTGGGTTGGTTCTTTCCAGGTTCATACCTTCTAAAAGAATGCTTTCATTCAACATACAGTAGGCAACTCATCCTCAGCAAATATCATGTGGAGTCCCACAGGATTTTGTTCTTAGTCCCATCCTATTCTCAGTTTACATGCTCCCACTTGGACATAATGATCAGTGTTCATGATAAACCATCACTGGTAAGTTTCAGTCAGTCCACCAGCCTGAGAGGCAGCCTAATGATAACTGGCAAGAAAACCTTCTCAAGTGAAAGCCAGTGAGTCATTTATCACACCACTTGTTCACCAAGCACAAGGCTGTAATATGAAAAGCGATATTTTTTGCCCTGCTTGGTCCAAAACCTGCCTCTCTCAGCTCACAGTTTAAGCTAATAGCTAATAGCTATTGTTTACAAGCTGAAGCGAGTGCAGGACAGTGAGGGAGAGAGAGGACAGACCACAGGAGGAGCAAATACTGAGCTTTTTATTCTTTCAAAACATCTGTCAGGATATTAATGTCAGAAATAGTTCATATTTTACTGATATTTTGAATTTGTATCTAGATAGATATCTCTTTTTTTTTTCTTTTTTTTTTTTTGCATTTTAAGTTGCATTATTATTTGTGGCATAGTTCCATTTCATTTTCTTATTTGATCTAAAAGGGACAGTGTACAGCTCAAACATATACTGTATGTCACTATTTGATGCCATATCTTGCTTTGTTTTTCGTTGACACTACAATAAATATGTTTTTTGAAGAATAGTTTGATGTAGTTGGATTATTCAAGGTATTTCCTCTAGTTTTAGATCTTATTTTGAGTTTCTACTACTACTGTAGTGGAAATGGAACAGTGAGCGATGTTAACTAAATCACTTGGCTAAGGTTGGTGTTAGGTCAGGGGTGTCAAACTGGTGCCATGGAGGCCAAGAAGCTGCAGCTTTTCATTCCAACCAAAACCTCCACCAGGTGACTTCACTGGTTAGTCCCTCCTCTCTGCTTGAGGGGAATCAGTGAGATCAGCTAGTGGAGTTTTTGGTTGGAATGAAAAGCTGAACACATTAAAAACAAACAGTCCAGTTTTGCTTGAGCACGGATTTAGGTTTGTGTCTCTCGGTGTGTTTGACCTGTCCACCAGCCCACCTGCCTCCCTACACACACTCTGTCCGTCCCTCTACACTACGTCACTCCACTGCTCTGTCATCCAGCCGTCTAGTTTGGATGCATCAGCCACACGGTGTCACACTCACAGGCTTTCCTCTGGTGGACCAGCGGCTCCTTTACACACTTTGCCTTGACACTGGGCTGCGTGGGAGTAATGCAGGTTTGTGTCTCATGTTGGCAACAGGCTGCCACATTTTTTCAAATGGTGGCTGGTGGCTGAAAGAGTCGAGTTTGTGTCTGCTGGATGTTTTCATCAGCATGACTAAATATTGTGTGTATTGGCTGCACAGTCCCTAAATGTAGAAGTGCAGGAAGTGGGATTCAAATCGCTTTTTTGGTTTCCTCAGATGCGGACCCCCAGATCCCCCATTTCTCCTACCTTCCTCTCAAACCAAAGTTACACACTGTATAAGTGTCTGTTATTATTATTAAAAATGGAAGCACGCCTTTACGGAACAAAGACAACAACTTGCAAGAAATAGGCAACAAACACCACATGAGTACATGCAGCAAAAAGCCTGCGAGTCATTTGTCTGAAACATTTTATGTGACAGTCATCATTCACTGAGCAAAAGACAGCATGCTGTTTGTGTGTATATATATTTTATCTCCTCTTTTTCCCTGGGTGGTTGTTCATGTGTTTCTGTGCTGATATTGGATTGTTGTCTACTGGTTAGTTTTTCTGCTCATTCTGTGATCTGTGTTGCCATTTATGTTTTGGTTGTGTTGTTCCATCTTATTTGTAAATAAAATAATAAAAATAATAAAAATAAAAATAAAAAACACTACACTAAAACTGTGTCTGCCTGCCTACCTTTCCACTCTGCTGTTATATTGTATGTCTCAGCCAGAGGTCAGCAATCTTTACTGTCAAAAGAGCCATTTTACCCACTCTTTCACCAAATAAAATTCATCTGGAGCTACATCACATATTTGATAACACAACTTATAAAGTTTTATATATAGATACACTACCTATACAAAAACTATAGTTTGTTACATTTATGAAATTATAGAACAAGAATAGAGAAAGCTGCTAACATTTTATTGCTGTTTTTATCTGTTATAACAAAGGAAAACACCAAACTGTTATGCCGAGGGGAAACAACACACTGGCACTATGCTTTCACACTTTGAAATAAATAAAACATATTGCTGCAAAGAGTAAACATAAAAAAATCAGCCAGTTTGTATTTAATTATGACACCACATGTCAAGCATACAGGTAAGCCAGCATCGTTGGCAGTGAAAGCAAATGAATCTGTTCACACACGCAGAATTAAACTTTCTATTTTCCTCTGAGACTTTTTTATTATTTATCCATAGTCAGTAAGATGAAATTTAGATTTTCATTGAAAACACATTAAAACATTTTTTTGAAATGTCAGTGTCATAGTATTACCTCAAACTCCAAGATGAGAAAATTGTCCACTGTGCAGCAAAAATTAAATAAAAATAACTTATTTATTTCCGTGTTATTTTTTGTCTAAGCTACAGGGCGCTGCTGCAGGGGGGCTGAGCAGCCACATGTGGCTCCACAGCCGCTGGGTGATGACCCCAGCTCCAGGGCAGTAAAAGGAGGTTGGATGTTTTCAGGGTATTATGGAGTGACCAATACACAGTTATTTAAAGGCAAACAACACCATGGAGATATTACTCTTGTCTTTTCAACAGGAAGCAGATAAGACAGCACTGACACACTGTGCCTCTTCTTTTATGACACCTTATGCTTATTAACAGTTGCCAGTGTCACTACAACTACTACTACTAATAATTATTATTATTATAACAAAATAATGTATTATTATTATCATTATTATTGTAATCACTTGACATGAAAGTGACATGATTCAGTCTATAGACACCAGTCTCTAAACATACGTATGTAACCTAGCATGACAAGAGGCAGGGTGAATGTGGAAGTAGCTCTTTATTCCACCTGCTATAGTGTGCTGAGCTGCAGTTTGTCCTCAGTGTGGTACAGAGTATGCACACTGTTAGCAATTAGCTCCACCAGACACTGAATTTGATAGAGAGGTCAGGAAAGGGAAAATACACCCATCTGCAGCACAGAGGCAAGACACAGCCTCATGGCTATAAATAACATTTTACCAACAGCAGCTACTTTAACATGTCAGTTAAGAGTTTTCCTCAACTCTTCTCTCTTCTTCTTCTGATTTTTAATTAGTTTGAGGTGATTGCCCGACTCTTTGACTCTACTGGTGTCATGTGGCTTTAGCGTGTCGGTTATCTGAAAAACAACTTGAATTCCTTGTCAGGGAAATTCCAGTTCAGCAGAGACGGGAAGGAACGCCGCCTTCTTAGGTAAGGCATCAAAAGGTATGACAGGACTCTGAAGAATTCATTAGTCATTTCTTAAGGAAGCAAGTTGGTTGTATTCAACATGAGTAGCGCAGCTTATAAAGGTAAGACTGAGCTCTGTTTTTCAGTGGATATGAAATTTCAATGTAGTTATTCATTCACTGTTATTTACAGTCAGCCAGTAGCTACATGAGGGTTTGTTTGTTTGTTTTGTTTTGTTTTTACCTGTGCAGTACTGGATTCACAAGACACTTAAGAAAATGAGTTCTACAGTTGCCAGCTTTGCTGTGTTAACTAAGTCCCACAGAAGAATTTAGTGGCTACATTTAAATCAAATGCAGAAAATGCAAAAACCTTGACATTATTTACCATGACAATATCAACACATTGTACAGTGATTGGTGTTAAATAGTGAAATGGTTGAAAATAATACATAAGATTCAGATAAGATACATTGAAAAATGCATAATGAGGCAGTGAAATTGAATGTGACCCTACACGCTGGTAATTTTTAAATATTGTGGAATGAAATCTGTGAATTCACTATATGGCAATATGACAGTTTTCCTTATAGTTTTCCTTTCCTTAATTAAAAAAGTACATCAGCCTGGAGGAGATCCTGCATATGATCTTGTCTGCCCTGATGTGTGTGTGTGTGTGTGTGTGTGTGTGTCCCCAGCTATTCTCACAAACTACTGGTTCTATCACCCTTAATTTTTAGTGCAGTGTTCTTGCTACTTCTCCTCCGTCTCTTCATTTGTTATCTAGCTCACTCAGCCACCGCTGGCCTCTCTCTCTCTCTCTCTCTCTCTTTCTCTCTCTTTCTCTCTCTGCCACTAGGCCACCACACTGCTTGCTCACTTCATTCGCTAGCTCATACGTTTTTGTGTTTGTTTGTTTTGTGGCTGTTTTCGCTCTGATCACGGCTTAAACAACCCAGGATGTGCACTGCGTTTTTTTGAGCGAGTTTATAAAACACACTGCTGACAAAGAAAGTCAGCTGAACACAGAGCAGACAAACAGCAGAAAAACGAGAGAGAGAGAGAGAGATTTAGTGTTAATGATAAATTTTGCTTTTTTTATCTTTTTGAAACATGTTTGCAATGACATAGTGCTTCACGGAAACATTGGAGGAAAACATAAAATAATTATAAAGCCAGGAACCAAAAAAATAAAACAAAAGACAACATAACAGACTAAAACAGCAAATATACAACAGGAATACCTTTTTATATAAAATTAAATAAATATATGAATTAATAAAATATATAAATAATAATATCCATATACACTGTATTTAACTATTAGCCTCTGATCACTTTAATGCTGCTACTGCCTGGAATGAAGGAATGCACCTTGTGATGCACTCATCAAAACCACATCTTATCTCTTCCTATCTAAAATGTAATCATGTTTGTGCATTTCATCAGCTGAGATTGGAATTCCCATCTGGAGCATGCAAGCATTATTTCCTTTTCTGCCACCCACACACTATATGACAAAGGTGTATTTGTGTCTGACAGGGTTGGGAGCTTTATCAGAATCCTATGAACGGAGGATTGTTCTAGTTGGGAAGACTGGAGTTGGGAAGAGTGCAGCAGGAAACACAATCTTGGGGAGAGAAGCTTTCGAATCTGACCTGTCCCCGTCTTCCCTGACATCTGAATGTAAGAAAGCCAAGGGAGCGGTTGGAGGACGACAGGTTGCTGTTGTTGATACTCCAGGCCTGTTTGACACAAATTTTACTCAAGAAGAAGTGCTGAAGAGGATCAAGATGTGCATCTCACTGTCAGCTCCTGGTCCTCATGCCTTCCTGGTGGTCCTTCAGCTGGGAAGGTTCACACAGGAAGAGCAAGACACAGTGAGGATGATTCAAACCACCTTTGGTGAAGATGCAGCTAAATTCACAATGGTGTTGTTCACTCATGGAGACCAGCTGAAGAACCAAACTATCGAAGAATTTGTTTCACAGAGTGAAGAACTGAAAGCCATCATTGCGTCATGCTATGGACGGTATCATGTTTTCAATAATGAAGTGAAAAATGAAAAACAGACCTATCGGCTGCTTGATATAATTGATGACATGACTACAGTTAATGGCGGGTGGTATTACACCAATGAAATGTTTATGAGAGCAGAGGAAGCCATAGAAAAAGAGAAAGCGAGACTCCTGAAAGAGTTTGAGGAGCAGAAGCAAAGGGAGCTGGCGGAGCTGAGAAGCAGATATGTTGGAGGAACTTTTCACAGGGAAGAGACAATTGTGCATCACAGATACGAGGTTGAAGCCAGAGCTCGAGCCGAAAAGTCAAATGACTTTGTTAAAGCTCCAGTGATAGCCATAGCAACAGCTTGTGGTGCTACGGTTGGTGGTTTGCTTGGAGTTGCAGCAGGGCCAGTTGGTTTGGTCATAGGAGCAGCAGCTGGAGCAGCTGTTGGAGCTGCCATTGGTGCAGTATCGATTCAAATCTCAGACAAATGCAGTATCCAGTAAGACAATGCAGTTGACCTAGGGCTGGGTGATAGTGTGCCCTGTCCTGTTTGTCCTTGTATGCCAATTATTTCTGAAAAGCTATGTAAATAATAAACCATTTTCTGACCAAGAGAAACCCTGTTAAGTTCTATGCTAATGTTTATGATTCTTTGATTGACTGCAGAAGTGAAGTTATTGGTCTGCATTAAACAGTAGATTTGGCTTTTTCAACCAAGGCTTTATTGAATTGTTGATTCCCATCATTTGTAACAGTACACAGCAGAACCTGACCACTTGCTCTCATGATGATGAACCAGGAATTTACTGCAGCATCTTGTTCTGAGAAAAGAAAACTCAGTAGTAGAGTACGCAATAGAGTTGCATGCCTTTGTGATTGTTTATTTATTCTAAACAAGTTCTGAGCAACTCTTTTTAACCATGATTTTTTGGGGGTCGGTTATTTTTTACATTGACAACATTACATTTGCAAAGCTTTGCAAAGCACCAAAAGTGCTTTGCTTTGGTGTGCTTGTATACAAGGGCCTGGTTTATGAAAAATGCTAAATAAAACATAAAAGCAAGTTTTGCAACCTTTCTTTCTTTCAGTGGACAATTTCAAGATGTATTTAAGACATATTTGACTGTTCTCTGTCTCCCATTTTCAAAAAGAACCTTTATAATGTTTTTTAAGAGGTCAAAAAAGAGTGCCCTACTGGACTGTGTTGACGGATAGCAAGAGCTGCAGTAAAATGGTAAAGTTTTTTGTCACTAAAGCTGAAAATGAGTTGATGCGATATACAGTTAAAAACACAAAACCAAACCTGTAAATTCCCTAATCTGCACTGTCAATATGTAAATTCTTGATATATGTAGATGATTAATTACATGATGGTTTGGCAATATGTGTAACTGATATTTTTGCTGCAATATGTTGAACAATTGTACATGTATTATTTTACATATGGTATCTTGACAATAGATACTTGCAATAAAATGATCTGCCTACAATATTCTATTATTTGAGGGTCACTGAAAATTTATGTACATAAAGGCCCTCAACAAATTGTGTAGTAATTTCTAAAGATTGTTGTCTTCAGTTCGTAGACTATGAGCTACTGTGTTATTAAATAGCATAAGAAAGCGGTTTGATTTCATCTTCATATATGGAGAGGATTGATTACATGATGTTGTGGCAATATTTGTAACTGATATTTTTGGCTGAATGTAGAACAATTGTGCATGTGCATTACTTTACATATGATGTCTTGGCTTGACAATAGATGTTTGCAGTGAAATGATTTACTTAAAATATTCTATTATTTGAAAATCACTGAATGTTACTGTACACAAAAGCTCCTCAATAAATTGTGTAATAATTTGCAATCGTTGTCCGCAAGTCCACAGACTATAAGCTACTGTGGTATTAAATTGCTTGAGAAGGTCGGTTGGTTTCATTAAGTTCTTCCCTGGTTGAGCCTCTCCAACAGAGTGATTTCAGTCAACATACAGTTCGCAGCTCATCTTCAGCAGACATCACACAGAGTTCCACAGGGTTCAGTTCTTAGCCCCATCTTACTCTCAGCAACTGATTCTTACTGGAGTCGGGACAGTAAACTCGCACTGCAGTGTTCTGTTTAATTGTCACACTGTTTGAGGTTCAATATGTTACACAACACAAGAAGGGCAAACTGAAAAGGATTGTGCCATGTTTTGTCTTTCAGGATCTGGAAAGAAGAAAAAGAATGAAGAAATACGAATCATTTTGGTTGGGAAGACTGGAGTGGGGAAGAGTGCAGCAGGAAACACCATTCTGGGGCGAGAAGCTTTCGAGTCTCAACTGTCTCCATCTTCTCTGACATCTAATTGTGAGAAAGAGAAGGGAGTGGTTGGAGGACGACAGGTTGCTGTTGTTGATACTCCAGGCCTGTTTGATACAGGTTTTACTCAAGAAGAAGTGCTGAAGAGGATCAAGATGTGCATCTCACTGTCAGCTCCTGGTCCTCATGCCTTCCTGGTGGTAATTCGACTGGGAAGGTTCACACAGGAAGAGCAAGACACAGTGAGGATGATTCAGACCACCTTTGGTGAAGATGCAGCTAAATTCACAATGGTGTTGTTCACTCATGGAGACAGGCTGAAGAAAAAAACCATTGAAGAATTTGTTTCACAGAATGAAGAACTGGAAGACATCATTTGGACATGTCATGGGCGGTATCATGTTTTCAACAACGAAGTAAAAGACCCGTCACAGACCTATCAGCTCCTTGATAAAATTGACGAGATGATTCTAGATAATGGCGGTCACTATACTAGAAAGATGTTTAAAAAAGCAGAAAGGGCAAGCAAAAAAGAAAAGAAAAAGCTTTTAAAGGAATTAAAGGCAGAGGAGCGGCAAAAGATGGAAGAGCTGAAGGCTGAAGTAGAAAGAGAAATGATGTTTTCCCCAAGAGGGTCGTTTAAGTACAAAGGCAGCTCAGATAAATGTCTTCTACAATAAGAAACGGTAGCATGTTTTTGCTTTGTGTTGTTATCTATCCAGTGTTTCTTCTTGAATTTTACTTGGTTTAATTAAACAAACATACTCTGAAGTGAATGGAGACACAAACACCAGCACTAAAGATCCTCTGAATTCTATAGAAATAGTGAAAGTTTGTGAATAGATTCATTTGTACTTTGAGTTCATTTTGGCCCTCCCAATGAAGGGTATGTCTCAGGGGGTTTGATGTGCTCATGTTTAGGCATAATCTATGAGGGACGAAAAATGACAAAACAATAAATAAATGAATAAATAAATAAATACGCATATAAATATATAAATGCATAAATAATTAAATTAATAAATATTTCTACATTTATTTATTTATTTATTTCTGTTTTTATTCATGCATTTATTTATTTATTTGTGTATTTATACATTTATGCATGTATTTATTTATTTATTTTTACATTTATTTATTTATTTATTTATTCATTTCTACATTTATTTATTCATTTATTTATTTATATATTTATTTTTACATTTATTTATTTATACTTTTATTTATTTCTACATTTATTCATTTATTTATTCCTTCTTTTATTTCTACATTTATTTATTTATTTCTACATGTATTTATTTATTTCTACATTTATTTATTTATTTCTACATTTATTTATTTATTCCTACATTTATTTCTGTATTTCTACATTTCCACATTTATTTATTTCTGTATTTCTGTGTCGTATGTTAATAAGGTGGGCGGTTCTTACATTAGTCTTAAGCACGATTGGTTTGTGGGTGTGATCCTATCCACTGCTGCTGCCTGGACTGGCAGTAGCAGTCATGGTAGCAGTGGATAGCAGTGGACTAGCTAGCTACTAGGGCATTAACAACGCCAGACTTTTCCCCGTCGTCGACGTTACGTCGACCCGTCAACACCGGGAGATTTTTGGGGGGCTAGCGGGGCTCTAACCGGAGGGAGGGAGGGGTTGTAGTGGAGCGCCGACCGGGCGACCGGGGGGTGAGGAGGCTGCATCGGAGCGCCGACCGTGTGTGTGGGGGTGTGTGTGTGGGTGTGTGGGTGTTTCTTCGACTTTCGATGGGTCGATGTTTACATTAATGCCCTACTAGCTACTGTGTAAAACGCAATGGAAAGCGTTTTGAGAGCCATCGTCAGTGATTTAAGGTCACTGGCGAATGATGTGGTAAATCATGCACCCACCGACTACTTCCAGTAGTCCGACTACACACACGGTCGGCGCTCCACTGCAGCCTCCTCACCCACCCGGTCGCCCGGTCGGTGCTCCACTACAACCCCTCCCTCCCTCCGGTTAGAGCCCCGCTAGCCCCCCAAAAATCTCCCGGTGTTGACGGGTCGACGTAACGTCGACGACGTGGAAAAGTCTGGCGTTGTTAATGCCCTAGTAGCTAGCTAGTCCACTGCTATCCACTGCTACTGCCAGTCCAGGCAGTAGCAGTGGATAGGATCACACCCACAAACCAATCGTGCTTAAGACTAATGTAAGAACCGCCCACCTGATTAACATACGACACAGAAATACAGAAATAAATAAATGTGGAAATGTAGAAATACAGAAATAAATGTAGGAATAAATAAATAAATGTAGAAATAAATAAATAAATGTAGAAATAAATAAATACATGTAGAAATAAATAAATAAATGTAGAAATAAAAGAAGGAATAAATAAATGAATAAATGTAGAAATAAATAAAAGTATAAATAAATAAATGTAAAAATAAATATATAAATAAATAAATGAATAAATAAATGTAGAAATGAATAAATAAATAAATAAATAAATGTAAAAATAAATAAATAAATACATGCATAAATGTATAAATACACAAATAAATAAATAAATGCATGAATAAAAACAGAAATAAATAAATAAATAAATGTAGAAATATTTATTAATTTAATTATTTATGCATTTATATATTTATATGCGTATTTATTTATTTATTCATTTATTTATTGTTTTGTCATTTTTCGTCCCTCATAATAATCATGTTTGGCTGTTTTTGACAAGTATATTTTTGGGTGTATACTATTGTAAGGCATTTTGTAACAGATTTAGGATGCTAGAAATTCCATTTTTTCACATACAATTGAATCACATTGTTACAATCCCAGAACCTCTTTCAACACTATCAGTTATGTCAGTTATGATTGATTCCTCTTAAGTCATTTCTTTAATAAGCTGCCACAAGACTTTTTTTTCTTACAAATTTTTGTTTTGTTACTATCAAGCACTGAAACAGCACTTGTCAAGATCACTATTGATGGATTACATGATGAAGATTGTGGAAAGCATGCAGTTTTAATGTTTTCAGGTTTTTTCAGTCACTGACTCTGTTCACCATACTGTTTAAATTAACTGCCTGGACAAAAGTTTTCAGAGACTGAAAATTTAACTTTACTTTCACTCCTGTTGTGTTCCCCAGGGGCCTATTTTTTGGCCCTCATCTGTTTCCTGTATATATGCTTCACCCAGGATAATATTTTTGGACATAACATTCATTTTCATTCATATGCTGATGACTCTCAACTGTATGTCCCACTCAGAGACATAGACCCATCTGATTTAGCAGACATGATGGCCTGTTTTGCTGATTTTAAATAATTTATGTCTATGAATGTTCTGCAACTCAATGACTGTACAACTGAAGTCCTCCCTCAGCAGTTTTTAGGTGAATTTGGGTAGTCTGTCAGCAAATATTAAATCCATTGCCCCAATTTAGGGGTGACTCAACCTTAAAGTGGTCCAATCTTGTTATATGCAGTTGAGACGTACTGTAAATCAGGTCACTTTTAACCCTTTAGATGAACCCTTTAGTATGCTGATCTCACCCAGAATTCGCCATTCCTCAGGGGTATAAATGCAATTCTGGCATTTTTACACTGCCTACTTGTCTGATTTAAAAATGATATTGACATTTTATTACTTGTTTATAGGACTCCTGATGGCTAAGTACTGGGTAACGTTTTTGACATACTGGCTTATGAGCCAGCCCATATCTTATCAGGTTCTGACCTTTAGCAGTTCCAAAATTGTGATTGGTGAAACAGATGGTTAACCTTTTGCAGTTTGTGCCCTTCGGTTAATGAACTCTGTGCCCCAAGATCTGAATAATGTAAACTTGGAACTTATTTTATTAAATCACATCTTAAAACCTTACATATGAAGCCCTTGCATATGATGCCCTTGCCTTATGGCTTTGTTTTATACTTAGATACTTATACTACAAGCAATACTTCTTTATTTAAATGTATGACTGCTTTACCCTGTATGTTTAATTTATTATTACATGCCTTATAAATTCATGTTGTTGCTTTGTTTGAAAATAAATACATGTATAATTAATTTCACGATACTTGTTGATTTCCTTTGAGGCCATTTGATTGGATGGTTGGGGTGACTTGACATACAGCTAATATGATCCAGTCTGTAAGTTCCCGTCTTTATGTGTATTGTAGCCTTGTATGGCAAGAAGCATTGTGTTTTTTTTTTTTTTTTTCAGGTGGGAAAGACATTTCTTGTCTTGACATCATCCTGACATCATCACCTTAACAAAATATCTAAATCCTTACAATTTTCATCATTGCACATGTTCTTTGGCCTTTAGTGTGTAGGGTTATAAAAATATCCTGAACTTTTTCATGATGGGAAATTCTAGCTCTGCAGAGACAGCAAGGAACGCCAATGTTTACATGAGAAAATCCAAAGGTATCATGACTCAGCAAGAACTCATTACTAAAGTAACCACAGGACAAACAACAGTAGAATCTCTTTGGCCATATAATTACATCAAGCATTCAACATGAGTCAAGGTAAGATGGAGTTATGTGTTATGTGCGGTCAAGAAGGCCCAACAATGACTTCACACTTCACTTAGGTCTGGTCCTATCCCATATCCCCATCCTACATATCAAATCTCCTCTGGCTCTATGTCCCTCCCTGCTCACCCTTCCCATGGACTTTCACTCCCTTGCTTTTCAACAAGACGTTCCACAGTCTGCAGTGCAGGCCAGAACCTTCCAGCTGAAGGAGCGGCTTTTTTCCCACAGGCTGTCTGATTCCCAAACACCTTCTTACCATCCAGACACTTCAGGCACTGTCAAGAAGTCACTCTGCCTCACAAACAACAGCCCCTCAAGGCCCCTGATTGCTGCAGAGACTATAACTGCCTACCCCAATCTATCTTACCTGCATGACAAAATGTATCTTTTATCCATATTTTATTCTCTTGCTCTTTTGCACTTATTCCATCCCTTATTTTTATCTTAATTATTACAACTTATTTGCACAGACTTGTAGTCCCCACTGTTCTGAGCCTGAGGAAACCTAATTTCTTGCACAAAATGTGGGCCATTATATGTGTAAAGTATAATTGAAACTGTTGTGTAAGTGACAAGTAAATATCCTTGAATGTTTGAATCCTTGAACATGTTCTGTAGTGGCTGATGAGAAATAATGCAGGTATAAAATATTACATGAGCGTCAAGTTAAGACAAATTTCTCAACATAATCTCCATTTTTCCAAAATACAAGCTTTTAATTGTAAAGGTTCATGTATTTGATAATTATATGTGCACGAGTTTTCAGATGTTCCGTGATTTTTAACTGAAAAAAAAAATGTTTCATGGAAACAAGAATGTAAAACATTAACAGAAACATAAACTAAAAAATAAAAGACAAGAAAAAAGAACAGAACAATGCTCCAACAGTACACATACAACTACATTTAATTATACACATTACTATTTCTCACTTTATGTAATTATTAGCCTCTGATCGTTTTAATGCTGCTACTTCTTGGAATTAAAGAATACACCCTCCTACACACTCATCAAAACCACATTGTAGCTCCTCCTGTCTAACCTGTGATCATGGGTTTGGCATTGTTTCATCTGAGATCAGAATTCCCAGCTGGAATGTGCAAACTTTTTTTTTTTTTTTTTTGACAAAGGTGTATTTGTATGTGACAAAACCTGTCAATCATGTTCTCTGGCTCCATAAACATGTTTTTCCTCAGTAGATTGCCAATAAAAAAAAAAAAAAACAATCACCAGTATACATTACATTACATTAATTTAATGAATTAGCACAGAATGTTAAATTTAGATTATTTTGGGTCCATTTTATTAGTGCCATCTAAACTGTGGACGGACAATAATTCCTAGAGAAAATGGGTTGGTCTCACAAAGCAAGATTGAACCTCTTCCATATAGACATCACATGGATTTCTGCAAGGTTCAGTTCTTAGCTCCATTCTGTTTTTCCATGCTTCCATGGTTTGTGGACAAGGCACCCACCTGGGGACAATATAGTTCTACTGGAAGATTAACAATGATGGAGGAACGTAGAAGGGGTTACTAAGATTTGTGACCTTTGTGACCTTGTGACCTTTTTCCCCTAAGATTTCAGATTTATCCACATTCTTTAACTTTATTGGGAAACAAGTCTTCAAACAAGCTTAGACATGTGCATGTGACTGACTTCCCACTGTGCTGCTGTATTTCCTGTCTTAATAGGGGAGTTACAGGCAATGGGGTGTTTATGGGATATTTATGGAGTGTTGACACACAGTTATTTTAATATAAACAAAACTAGGGAGATGAGCCTGATGCCTCTCTAACTGGAATCAGGTAAACTTTATTTTAGCTAGTAGACAACACTGACACCTAGCGATTGTTTCCCTAATGGCACCCCATGTAAAGCACTGCACAGCACTGAGGTCCATAAAGCTAATGTTTTCTTTTTTTTTCAGCGTCCAGCTAATTCTTTTTGATGATGATTGCGTAGTTTCAATACCACAAATACTAATAATACTAATACTACTACTGCCATTGTTAATGATAATAATGATCGTAATGACCTTCCTAACCCTATACTACTACTACTACTACTACTACTACTAATAATAATAATAATAATAATAATTATTATTATTATTATTATCTGTTCTGGGGATTTTTGAAAATTCTATTTTACTACTACTACGAATAATAGTAATAATAATAATAATAATAATAATAATAATGATATAAGTACCAAAACATGTGTTTGACATGTGTTTAGCATGCATCAAAATGTGTGAAATTCAAAAGATAAGCATCATTTTATTTTATTTTATTTTAAGCACAACAAATATTTTTTTACACTTTATTTTACTTTTAATGTATATTTACATTTATTTGAATTTATTGCTTGTATTGTTTGTTTATATTTCTTGATTTTATTGAATTATATTTTATTGAATTTATTTCATCCTACCTGTCAATATGTATTTCTTTCGGTTGGTTAGTTACGTCTATTAAAATAGTTGTTGATTTATTTTGGCTCGACGCGATTGGTCAGTCGGGCTGTCACATGACATAAAGGCGACATGATCACACCACAGTGTTCCAGTCCCTCCAGTTTAACAGGATGAGCTCCAGACTGACAGTAGTACTTTCTGTTCTCATATTTTTTCCCTTAAATTTCTGCTCGTCCCGGAGCTACGTCCTGGACGACAAAGTGGGCTTAGGGAGAGTTTTTGACGGGATTGGAGGTTTGAGCGGCGGCGGGGTGAGTGTGCTTTGCTTTGAACACACTTCCTGGTTCCATGACATGACTGCACACACACACACTACATGGCACAGGATTGTCATACCTGTTTGTTCTGTCTCTCCTGCTTCATGTAGGCGACGTCTCGTTTACTGGTCAATTATGCTGAACCGTACCGCAGCCAGATATTAGACTATCTCTTCAAGGTATGATGTGATGCATAGCCAAGCCATTCATACACACTCTAGTCCAACACATGAAAAGTCACAGTTTTTCTTTTAATCTGCAGCCAAACTTTGGAGCCTCTTTGCACATGCTGAAGGTGGAAATTGGAGGTGATGCTCAGACTACAGGTAAGACTTGTTACTTGTCAGACAAGATGAACGGAATGTTCACAAGTGAAAGTATTTCCAGTCATGTGATACAGCAGCTTTGAGATCACAGTACAGTCATAATGAATTTTTTGTTTTTTTAATGGTGTTGTCTGACTCCTGTGACCATGCTGAATAAATTCCTCACCTCTAATGATGTTCTGTAGTTTTAATTCTTTGTAGTTTGTATAGCTACAACTTAATACAGGGGCTTGGAGAGGAAGCTCCCGCCCATTTCATTTGATTGACAGCCTAAGTTGTTTGTTTGTTTGTTTGTTTGTTTGTTTGTATGCACCTTGCTGATTTGCATTACTTGTGGCCTAAAACTCCAAAGTTCATCTTGAAGTCCCTCAAGAGAAAATGTTCCCAGCGCCTTCATGCTGCTGTGTCAGACAGGAAGATAAGAGGCTGTTGCTATAGCAGAAGTAATAGGAGAGAAAGAAAAGGGAAATCAGAGTATTCTTTAAAATCAGGAATAAAAGCCATAAAAAAAAGTAAAAACAATGGAATGGTTTAAGCAGTAAATACAATACAAACAGTAGTGTGATTATATAAATGTATGCCTATTATTTAGAAAATTATTAATAATTACTAGATATTGGGAAGAATATGGAGTACTTATCTGTATTGTCATTTTGATGCTGCTAACAACATTGATTGCAATTCCTTGCATGGTGTAGTCAGAACAATTCATAAATGATTTTTTCACTGAATAGAAAACATACTTGGGGGAAAAAGGTCAATTTTCATGTTCCTAATTTTCATTGAAATATTTTTCACTTCTGGATAGTCTGGTTGTCTGGTATGGTGGACCACAGTAGTTTCGTGACGGTGCTGGTTTCACACAGTAATCCCAGTGTTATGCAGGATTGCAGAACTGATATAGACCAAAATAACAGAACAATGTGAAATTTGAGTTTCTGAAGACTGCAGCTAGTAATGATGTAGATAATGAGTCATACAGATCTTTAACATAAGTAGCATTTGCTTACACCTGGTCACTGTGTTTCCTAGATGGAACAGAACCGTCTCACATGCACTATGAGAATGATGAGAACTTCTTCCGGGGCTACGAGTGGTGGCTCATGAAAGAGGCTAAGAAGAGGAACCCAGATATCACACTTATCGGTGAGAGAGCCTACTGCCTTTCTTTCACCCACAAGTTGCACAATCAATTTATGTAACTCAAGACTCGAGGTGTCGGCCTAACACACAGTCTGTGAGCCACAGCTGAAATTTTCAAACACAAAATTATGTTTGATATATTTAGTCCCCAAATGTGGCTGTGATTATCCTAGCGGTCCCTATAGGTATTTCATACAATGATGTCGAAATTCAAAAAAACAGTCTCACTACAGTGAAATGGCTGCTATGGGGGCTAACATCAGCACACATGAATCAAATGTGGCTCATTGAATCCACAACAGTCTCAGCTTTCCAGTCAAAGCCAACTGATGCAACTCCAAGACTGTTTAGGCCCCCAGTCTGCACAAACACCCCATTTTACCACAGGCCAAGACACCTGGAGGTCAGAGGTCAAGGGACCCCCCTGAAAATTGCCATGCCAGTTTTTCTCTTGTGGACATATAGCCAAACTTTGAATTATTTAGTCCTCTTGCTGACAATCCAGAATGACATGCGTGATACCCATGGATTCGTTAGGTTGTCTAGGATAATATGATACCAATAGATTTACGTTCAATTGATTCAGTTATAAAAAAAAAAAAAAACTCAATGAAAAAAATCGCCAATTAAAGAAACATTATATTGAAGTGAGTCCATTTTTTCCTACCCTTAAGCTTGTTGGCTTAAGCTAGCTTGTTGGCTGAAGCTAGCCAACCTTCCTGTGTCTGAGAATGCAATGCTATTTTTTTCATAAACCAGGATGTGGGAGCTTCAAAATTATCCCATGAATTTGATGAGGCCATGAATGCAGCATTAGCCTCGGGGGAAAGTGTCCACTCTGGGAGGAAAATGAATGTTAAACTGCTTGTGTGTGTGTGTGTGCAGGTTTGCCATGGGCATTCCCTGGTTGGGTAGGCCGTGGCAAGAACTGGCCCTATGACTTCCCTGACATCACAGCGTCCTATGTGGTGTCCTGGATCATTGGCGCGAAGCAGTACCACAATCTAGACATAGATTATGTCGGGGTGTGTACCTGGAATTGATTTGTCTTTAATTTGTCAATTATGTCTTTAAAGGACCATACCAGTGATTTTGCATGTTTAGTGTAATATCTACAAAATGCATATTCATGTTTCTGCAAGTCTTTTCCCAAAGCAAGCAGTGGTATTTTAGAATTGGATAGAATGGTATTGTTTTCCTACCTTTTATGTAGCCGTCAGTTTCCATTCATTCCACTATGATATGAAAATGAACTTTCAGAGACGGAACTGAATTATCAGTTCTGTGGTGTATGAATAGAAATGACTTTATTAGCTGCAGAAACAGAAAATTACACAGTTGTCGAATCAGTTCAAATTTGCAGAGCGAGGGGTTTTGATGTTATCAAATTGTTAATATGGGAGGGTAAATTGTGGTAAACAGGCCAAACATTCAAAATCACTGGTATTTTCCCTTACAGCATCATCCAGTCTCTGATTGTAATAATCTGGTGTTGTAACTGACATGCAATTTCATCTGTTTAGATTTGGAATGAGAGGAACTTTAACAGCAATTACATCAAGGTAAACCTAACCTCTGACTATTCAGAGCCCCTGATTTATTTTATGCAACTGAGAAATGTAATGCAGCCTAGATAAGCATGACCTTAAATAAGAATTAGGGTAAAAAAAAAAACAAAAAAAAAAACAGCCACCAACATTTGGTTTTAAAACACATGAGAAATATAATTGTGACTGGCAGCAGTCAAGACCCTTTTAGAAATAGCTGGGTTCCTCTCAGAGCATATCCTTTGTCACCAAGGTGCTCCGGGACACGCTGGATAAAGTTGGCCTAACAGATGTTGGCATCATCGCGGCAGACGGTGACTGGAGCGTCGCCAATTCTATGAGCGTTGACCCCTACCTTAACGATGCTGTTGAGGTGGTTGGGTAAGTAAAGTTGTCACGGTGCCACACGGTGCCACACTCAAAGGTGACACAAACAAACGCTCAAACTTGAATCATAAAATCATTCCTTTTGCTCCAATGCCCTGAAGGATCATAACACAGTGGCATGTGTCTCACATGTCACTGTCACATTTTTGGTCCCTGTCAGCTGATTTACAAATCATGTGATGCACAGTAGTTGACGTGTCACTGGTTTTGGGTGTGTCGTACATGGAAATCATTCTTCCTCTTCTGGAAACACATTCACTGTGCCGGATTGAGTGTAGCTGAATGTTTGTGGCTGTTTTCCCACTGTACTTGGAGAGTCAGAAGTGATTGTTCAGTTATGAACTAACATTTAAGCTGCATAAGTGCATTTTGCTGTATACTACTATATGCCCATGTGCACACCACAGTATTTTCCATTTAGGCATGACATTGTAACTAATAAACCTAGCTCACTGACTTTGACATATGAAGTTAATACGCTCAGAGTATATTGCTACTGTCAAGTGAAAGAAACATTAATGCAATTTTTGCCCAAGTTGTTTTGAAAGTTCAAGGATAGAGTTCCTTGACACTTGGGCCCTTGGAAGATGTAAAAACCCTATTGTACAATTTCAAAATATACATCGGTGTTCATTTGAAAACAAGCAGGTGTTCATTTATGAAAAAAAAAAAAAAATTCTTGTAAATCTGTGATTTTTTTTTTTTACCTGATTGTAGCAAATACCATATAGCCCATCCTAGTCAAAATAGTCATAGTTGCCAATCACTTTCTTTTTCTCCTTTCTTCCTGTGTCACTTACTGGGCTTCCCAGCTCCTGCGGTACACTCTGGATAAGAGTGGCTTGAAGAAGGTCAGGATCATAGCCAGTGATAACCTGTGGGAGCCCATTTCCTTGTCTTTGCTGCTAGACCAAGAGCTCAGCAAAGCTGTAGACGTGATAGGGTAGGATCCTTTTCTCTGCCCGTGAATGAAGCTTGATCGCATGGCCTCTGTCTTCTTTCTGGAGACTGTAACTAACCTGATGTTTTTGCGCCAAGATTTTGATGTGATTCTACATAAACACTAAATCTGCTGTCTTCTGTGGAGGTCTGAGCACAATCTGTACTTGTAAAATGTGGTTTGTACTATTATTCTTGAAAGGCCTCAGAAGTCTTTGCCCTAATACAGAACTGTGGATCCAACGCATTTTCTTTACAAGGGGAAGATTCATAGGGTTTTCATATGATCATCCCTGTCACGCTCTGTAATTTGAGCTGGTGCTAGCTCACTGCTGAGCCATTAAAAATAGCTGGTTAGCTAGCTACCATGTCCATTTCTTCAGGGATGACAACAAAAGTATCGAGAAGAATCTCTACACCGCTCGTGATGGTTCATAAAGGATGGCTAATCACTTAGATGATAGCAGTTTGTTTTTTAAAGCAACACAAATCATATTCAGATTATAAAAACATGCAAGAATTTTCTTTCTATGTGTAAACATCCAAATGACAGAAATGTTTTGAAAGAATTTGGAAAACCCCATTCATTTCTCCTTGAAGTCTTGAAAATGCTTACAAATCAGAGACAAATGACGGCATGACTTCTGAAGCGTATAGGAGTGTGATTTTTAAAAACTATTTCTTGTTCGTCTGTGTATGTGCAGTCGTGTTGTGGTGTTCCAGATTTTCTCACAATTTTCATGCATATCTGCTCTTTGTGCCCACACAAAGAGGCATTCTGTAACCTTGGACTGTATGTGTGATTAGACAAAATTGCAGACATCCATTAAAAGTTGCTATGACTTTAATCAACTCCTGATAGCCATAAGAGCCACATGACTTTTGATTTGAAATGGTAGCTTTCTTGACTGTTGTGACTGTTGATGTTCATGTGTGACCTGACAGGGCCCACTATCCCGGCACCACCACGGTGATGGAGGCTCTGAAGACTCAGAAGAAGCTGTGGTCGTCAGAGGACTACAGCACCTTCAATGACGAGGTGGGAGGAGGCTGCTGGGCTCGCATCCTCAACCAGAACTACGTCAACGGACTCATGACTGCGTAAGTATCCTAGGTACACAAGCTTTACAAGTTCGTTCTGTGGTGCCCGCAGCGGTTTTGAATCCTTGGCATGTTTCCTCACCTAATACAGGCTATATTGCTTATTACTTTTGCCTGAGAAGAATCCAGTGTATAGCTCAGGAATAAAATGCAGATTTCTAATTTGCTTCGTTTGACCATATGTACTGAAATTTGTGACCAAGCCTTTTTTCCTAGGAAAGAGCTACAAGATAAGAGCAGCCAAAGTAAAAGCTTTCATGATCTGAATAAAGGTTGTATCACTGTTTTATATGAATTGGTTGGAAACAGTAAACTGATTCATTTAGATTAGGATTTCAGTGATTATTGCTTTAATCATATTGTTGGAGACTGTAAGAATAGATGAAGGCTGCCTTTTTTTAACAATTTCTCCATGATTAATCTGCGGTCTGTCTTGTGAAACTCAAAGCCTTTAATCAGATCACGTAACAGTAATTTTAGGGGCAAAAAAGTACTACTAGTCTAAGTGTCTAAGGGCATTTTGGGAATTCTTTCCAAAGTCCTATGTGAAGAAACGATAAAATATTTTGCATACTGTCGTGGTCAGAAAAAGACTAACTAGAAGTTAAATATGCAGAGAAAACATTGTTTACTCACTGAGTGTAGCTGACTGACCATGGATTGTGTTTTTTTTTCCTAGCACCATATCCTGGAACCTGGTTGCCAGCTACTATGAGGACCTGCCGTATGGTCGAGACGGGCTGATGACAGCTGAGGAGCCCTGGAGTGGCAACTATGTAGTGGAATCTCCCATTTGGATCACAGGTCTGAGTAACATCCAGCTTTTTAACCTTTTAACCTTTTCACATTTGGTACTCTTGTGCATCTTGGTAGCACAAACTTTGGCTTGAGTGTCAAAGGCTGTATTTTGGAGACATTAAAAATGATGTTGCAAAAAATTCTAACTTTCGACTAGTTAAAATGGGATGTTAAGGCCTGTCTAGTTTGAAATATGGCAAGATTTCTCGACTCTGAGGTTTGTGGCTCTCTAATGTCATGGCGAATATGGTGGCATACACTGTAAAGGCTACTCATCATTACTTTTAACATGATGTCATAACCCGTTACTAATCCAAAAAATGCACTTTAACTTCAACACTGCATGACCCCTAAGTCTATCAAAGCACCTGTGTGATGATTAACTTGAGTGCTGTTTTGAAGATGCTGTGTGTTGTTACTGAGACCTTTTTAACCACCATCATTGTTTACAGGCGTTGCACACAGTTTATGCATCAAATATCTCATCAGGTGCAGATTCTATATAATCCCACTTTGATTGACACATCCACCACCCCACCAGTCTCCTTATGTGGACTTTGTCCCTCCCTTAACACACCCCACAGTGTCATCCCTCAACTTTAAGACATAACAGCTGTACTTAAACATTTTATTGGGTCGTTTTTTTGCCAGAGGACAGTCTCCATAGAGCAAAATACATGCATACACCGAAGCTATGATTATGCAGCACAACAATATGAAAAGTAATAAGCACATGATGGCTGAACGCCTTGTAACTGAAATATTCATCCCGCATCCCTTGCAGATTCTGCTATCCACTGAACAGTCTCAGCACGTCACAATGCAAATCTGGCTTGGCAGGCACTTTGTGGCTTTACTGGCGTTGTATTTGGCTTTAATGATGATTGTGAGTGTGTTGTTGAACTACCACCTCTCCGCCACTGGAGAAAATAGTACTAGAGAGATAAAGCCTGAAACGATCAGCATGCTCACTGTCCCAGAATACTCCCAAGCTGTTTACAAAGTCAAATAGACAGGGTCACTGAGCAAACACAGGCTCGCTGGTTAGGTAGCTTTGTAGTATTGGATGTTTGTGAGTGAGAACAAAAAGAAGGAAATATGTTGTTACCCAAACACATTTTTTGATTTGCTGAATTTGAATTTAAAAAAAAAAAAAAAATAGTGGATTGTGACAAAATACATTGACTTGCTTGACTTGAGGTTAGAGTTCTCTGGAATCATTCCTGATTTCAGACATATAGCCATTTTTAGATCAATACTAATTGAATAGTGCGATGCTAATAATAACGATGATGATAATGACTCACTTTAAAAATAAAGTTAAAAGATGGAATACATACATCTGTTTCAAATATGATGTATATTTATTAATTTATCTATTTATTTGTTTGTTTATTATATTGTGAAATTTCATGTGTTTTGAAGTAATTAAGCTCCCGTGACGCTGTAATTTCCTGCAAAGGATCAGTAAAATATCATTCATTCATTCATTCATTCACATAGAATGTATAAGATAAACATGGGTGTTACTAATAACATTAATTAAAGGTTCTGTTCCATTTAAGTTGGAACAGAAGCTGTCCAATGAAACAGCATGAACAATACCAGCGGCTCTGCCAGACTTCAATAGAACAGCCTTCATCGATGTCATCAGTAACACCCATGTTTACCTGCTGTTCATGTCAAAGTAGCTGCTGTGAAAAAGGTCTATAGCAAACCACAGACTTTACATAATACATCTTGGGATCACAATTAAAAGATGCACCACCGTCACCTAGAACATCGGATCTGCTTTGGTCCTAAATTAATTTTCATTGTATCTGTGAGTTGGTTGAACAATTGCAGCTAATAAAAGACCTTTCTTTTTTGTGTTAGTTAAGTTTTTTCAGTTAATATATATAGTGAAACACTCTGCTATATTCTTTGCTTCCTAGCTCACACCACCCAGTTCGCCCAGCCAGGATGGACCTATCTACAAACTGTGGGACATTTAGAAAAAGGTGGAAGTTACGTTGCGCTGACTGATGGTAAAGGAAACCTCACTGTTGTCATAGAGACCATGGTAAGTTTGTCTTTCGATTATTTATTTATTTATTCATTCTATTTTTATTTTTATTTTCGTAAGACTTGCATTTTTTGGCGCCACAGTTACAATTGTATATTTTCCAGCTCCTCAAAGAATTTATCCCATACATTTGTATTTGTAAGGTCTAACTTTATCAAAGACAGATTTTAAAACATCACAACTTTAAAACTTACAACGTAAAAACATCACAACTATAGTTGCATTAAAACACAAAAACAACATGTGAAGATAACATGATCTTTTTTCCACCTTCTTTACAGGCTCATGATCATTCGTGGTGCATACGTCCGCCACTCCCACCCTACAATCTGACATCCCAGAATGCAACTTTCCAGCTGAAGGGATCCTTTGTAAGCTCCTCTGCCATCTTCGTGAAATTGTGAAAAGTTAACCATTGATGCCTTTTGCCATATATTCAAGAATATCCGTTGCCCCTAGGCCTCCATCAAGGAACTCCAAGTGTGGCGGTCCAGGTTTGACTTCAAGACGAAAAAGCCGTCCTTCTTTGAGAAACTCGCTCCGCTGAAGGTAGGAGAGGCAGGATGTAAGAGGTTGACACACCTCCGGGTTTGGTATCTTGTGTGAGACTGAGATGTCTCCTCTGTGGAAAGTTCACACTGAGCCACACAATTTGACATAATTTTATGAAAGTATATGAGTTACTTCTTGATGTCTTTTTTACATGTTTATGGCCGTTACAGCCGTCTGAAGGCTGGTTCACCTTGAGTCTGGGTGAAGACGAGGTTTACACATTAACCACCATTACAACGGGACAGAAAGGATGCTACCCAGAGCCGCCTCCCCCTGCTCCCTTCCCCCACCTCTACAAGGATGATTTTAATATTGGTAAGTGCTCTGCATACAGAAAGAACTCCACTTGTTTACAGGCTTTCCACCTTTAAACTCCATGATGTTCCAGGAATATCATGGAGTTTTGAGGGTGTATTTCAGTCAATGAATTTTGGAATTTCTTTGAGGAAGTCTGGGATTATTTTACCCAAAGTCATTCTACATGTAACACTTATCCATGTAGCTGTAATGGCCATAAACATTTAAATTTTTGTACACACAAGATCTTGACATTACCATTAGCACCTTTTCTCACACACTCTCTCTCCCAATGTCCCATAGCCAACCCCTTCTTCTCGGAGGCTCCGTATTTTGCTGACCAGACGGGCGTGTTTGAGTACTACATCAACCTGACCGACCCTGGGCCTCATGTCTTCACGTTACGCCAGGTTGTCACCCAGAAGCCTGTCACATGGGCAGCAGATGCCGACCAGACCATCAGTGTCATAGGGAACTATCAATGGTGAGGTGTTGACATTTGCTGCATTATAGAGTCTGGGTAAATGGCTGAGAAACAAATTCAGAAAAATAACAAAGACATATCAGTGCATTGATGGCAATGAATTGATACGTCAAAGCAAGTTTGTGCTAATTTTATAATAGTTATTGTTGTTGTTATTAGTTTAGCACATTACCTTAAATTACTGGAAAATTAATCACCTTTTTCCCTACACTGCAAAAACTCAAAGTCTTACCAAGATTATTTGTCTTATTTCAAGTCAAAAATGTCTTATTACTAGTCAAAATATCTCATTACACTTAAAATAAGACATGATCACCTCAGAAGTAACTTGTTTTTAGACAACTGTCTCTTGTTTCAAGTGAAAATTTGCTTGAAACAAGTGAAAATTTGCTTGTTTCATTGGCAAAATTTTCTTGTTTCTAGCTAATTTTCACTTATTTCAAGTGAATTTTCACTTTTTCCACTGGCAAATTTTGCCAATGAAACAAGCAAATTTTCTAAAAAAAATAGTCTAAAAACAATTAACTTCTGAGGTGATCATGTCTTATTTTAAGTGTAAAGAGATATTTTGACTAGAAATAAGACATTTTTGACTTGAAATAAGACAAATAATCTTGGTAAGATTTTGCGTTTTTGCAGTGTATGTTTTTGGAAGAACTGAAGTAAATTTTCTCAGATTCTCAGGTTTAATAATTCACAAATCAAATGTATCAATGCAAAACTTAAGATAAGTTTCAGGATATGTATAATATCGTGTGCTTGAGAAACAAGCTATCAGATCTAATTGATGCCTCCTCACAATCAGACCTCTGGACAAAATGATCATTCTTTGATGACAATATGGACTTTAGTGCAAAAATAGTAAGATGGAGGCAACTTGATTTTCTTTCTCTATAGATAGCATTTTCCGGTCATTTGGCTGTCCAGGTAAGCCTCTAAAAAACAGCAGGTACTTTACAATGGTCGATGACAGCTAATCAGTGATGAATGAAATGTGCTGTTCAGGACGAGGTGGGCTGATATTCTTTCATAGTGTTCCTGAGAGTGATTGGTGCAGTAGATTGCACCCATATTTCATCACCACAGCCCAGGGGAACATGAGACCGACTTTGTAAATAAAAAATCGTTTCACTGCCTCGATGTGATGGCACAGTACTGTATCAGTAAAAAGTATGAATAGTTTATCCCAATGACAGCTCAGTTTTGCACGTTATGAAATTAGTAATCCATATTTTTCCTTTTCTTCCCACTGGTTGTCTACTTAACATGTCGGAATATTAGTCAGCAGCATACATTGTTCAAGTATACTTGCTTTTATTGTCTTTATTGTTTTACATTTAAATTGAAATAATTGATATTCTATACGTGAGCTTATAAGCTGTTTCTCCTGCTCAATCAAAATACTTTTGCTGTAGTATCAAGCTAATTTCCCCACAGGGATCAATAGTTCCGTCTTATCTTGAACCGGCTGGTCTGGATCTGTGTTCCATGTAACTCAGTCTTTGGTACAGTTCCCATTTCTTTTGTGTCTGCGTTTGACTGTAAATCCGGGGTTGACAGAACAAGTTGGACACCATCTTTGTCGGACCGGTTGGCCAGCATTTCCCAACATTTGGTTTTGTGAAGGCAGCTAGCACAAAAGTTCTCTGACTACTGTCTAACTCTTTTCATGAGACAGGCTTCACACAGTTTTGATCCCCTCAGAAGAAACCATTTGCTGCCATTCATTCTGGATTCATCACGCCAAACATGACCCGTTACATGATGCATCACGCCATGGAGGAAATAATCGCTCATAAACATGTCACCTCACTAACTTTATCATCACATGGATGTATTTTTATTTAAGGCATTTTTTATGAGTGAGAAGTTAATTTTAAAGTAGTTTTGACTCCAAAAAGCAGTGTTTCTCAAAGTGGGGTCCTTTAGGAGATTCCGGGAGGGCCCCAAATACAATGAGGAATAGCTGATTTTCACTATCATTAAAATCATCCCAATTAGAGAATGTATGGGAATAACTGTTCATATAGGTTCTGACAAATCGGACATCTGTGACCTAATGAGTCTCTCTTGGGGGTCTGACTTGAAAGTAGTTGAAAATCCCTGATGTAGTATGTGTATTTTGTAAATTATGAAAAAGAATTTGAAGGAAAGAACTGCATATGTCATGCAAGGCAAAACGATATGGTTAAATTTAGCAAATACATCCCTTTGAGTCTGAACCATACTACTTTTAGCTACTAATTAAAAGAGCCCTGGCTGTGTTTGGGACACAAAACGGTGTCCAATTTTTATTCATGTGAATGTTCCTAATGTTCTTATGTTTCAGGCAAAATCTGAGTGTTACATGTGATGTCTTCATGGAGAGTGTCAAGACAGGTGGTGTTTTCATCGCGGCCAGGGTGGATAAAGGTGGCATGTCGGTCCGCAACACCAAGGGAGTCTTCTACTGGGTGTTTGCCGATGGCACCTACAAAGTCACCAATGATCTTGGTCGGTAGCTGTCTAATTGACACATGCTTCATTAAGTTTATTTATTATGGAGGTTTTTGCAAGACTATCATCAAAAAGTTGGAACTTACAACCAAAATGGGGGAAACGTTCTAGATTTTTAGCATGGGAAAAATGGCAAAGGTTATTTTAAAGAATTATTTTAGCACAGTATTTTAGATCCTTAAAGAAACAACAGCTAATCTCAAATGAAAATTCAGACAAAGTCCCAAATTTAGTACTGCTTGAATTGGTTTTAATCAACATTTAGTGCTGATTTTATTTTGTGCTCTTCTTTCCTCAATAGCTGGTCAGACTGTACTTGCAGAGGGGCTGTCTGGTACTCGAGCATATGGCTGGCACACCTTAACACTCAAAGTTGAAGTAAGTGCAAGCGTTCTTTTGTAGAATTTTAGTATTTGTGAGATGATTTTCTACTCCATCAGTGGTCCTGTTCAGAGTTTGTGCTTTCTGGTGGCTTGACTACATGACGTGTAGACAGTATTGCAGCTTGAGTTCACCCACATGTCCAGTGAACACTTGTCGGGGCTGCGATGGAACAAGGGATGTCACTGTCTATCAGTCTTATTTGTATACAGAACTAGATATACACTTTAGTTGTTACATCTAAGCTTTGCGTGCTTCTTTTGCGTATGGGTTATCTGAGGCCTTAATTCAACAAGGTGCTGGACATGATCCATGCTGCCCCAGAACAGCCTGTTCCGTCACAAGCTAGAGGTGTCTATCGGATTGTGTTATTGCGCTGACCTGAAGTCATGTTGTACAGCCATCTTTATCCTGCTGGACGTTTCCTTTTAACAGAGGCCGGAGTCTGCCCAGCAGCAACAGTATGTAGGTTTTCAGTGGTACTCTGCTGATGTTCAGTTGGTACTAAGGACCCACATTTGATCCAAGAACACATTTCCACACCACTACATCACCAGCAGTCTGTATTGTTGACACCAAGGGGGAAGGATCTTTGGATTCACGCTATTGCCAACAGTAGTGACAGCAGGAACCAGGATTCGTCAGTATGAGATGCGGGGGAGGGTGATGTAGTATAAAGAGCGAGAAGGTCCACAAAGGGAGTGCAGTGGGCGTGTAAGCCTTGACACGAGACCTGAGTTCGATTCCCATGTCCAGCGAGATCTTTTGTGTGGACTGAGACTGTGTCCTCTTCTCATTTTGTTGCCTAAACCTAACCTTTCCCTAACCTTAACAAGGTGGTTTTTATGCCTAAACGTATCCTTTCACTAACCTTAACAAATTGCGATCAAAGCAGTAAAGCACAATGCATCTCCTGACACCAAGGCGTGCCTTTGCCGTCGATATCTGGACTACCTCTGTTCTGCATATTGTCAGTTTTTGTCGCTACACACCTGCATAAAAAGGACTCAGAAGAAGTCTGCAGAAGTTTATTTGCATTTTGTTACAATATGAAATGGAGAAAAGCAAAAGAATCTATGATTTGTGAACCTATTATCAGTCCAAGTTTATTATTTTTACTTGATAAATGACTAAAATGATGATTATCATAATAACAATCAATAAATTTTCTGTGAATATACTAATCAATTAATCAACTAATTGTTTCAGCTCTAATCACAGAACTCCACATTATGGAGAATTGGAGCTCATAACTTTCCAACAAGGAATTATGAGGTTGTATTCAATTAAAAGCTGATGAAAAATCAATAAATAATAGTCGTGCAAATTGCTTAGCCCCTTCTAAGTGGTTGAAACCATGTTGAGTAGGGTGCCAGAGGCATCCTCCACACCCCTCCCTGTCCTGTACGCGATTAAGGTAGATACTGTTTGTTGTAATATTTCCATTCACTGCAAATGTTCACTTTGATCCCTTTTTTTTTTTTTTTCCTAGGGCCAGTATGCCTCAGGGTTTTTGAACGGATATCCACTATGGAAGAATGCCGTGGTACTGACACCAAAGAATGGCTGGGCAGCCATAGGAACGCGTTCATTTGAACTGGCTCAGTTTGATAACTTTGTCGTGGAGGCACAATGATTTGACAATGGGAATGTGTTGCTGAATCAATGCTGCGATTATTGCCTTGATTAAGTTATTGACTGGATTAATGCATTGTTTAACCCTTAAATGTTGTATTTTGTTTCTATATTTTGCCTCCTACCAAAATAAGAATGTGAAGGTAAATGGGATTTTAGATATTGTGTCTTTTTAAGGGTAAAGGTTGTAAATTTTAAGAAAACTATTATATGCTGTGTATGCATAGGCTATAATTGTTTTTCTTTGGTTTGTTTTTTTAACATTAAAATGAATTATTTTGCCTTAATGTAATGCACAGAACACTTGAACGGTTTCATCTCAGATGAACTCATCCTTTTAGGTTTGTTTTTGATTAAAAAAAAATAATAATAATTCCACGATTATTTTTCAATAAAATCTGAAATGAAGTGCTTTGTCATGGTTCTCTTCATGGTTGTAGTGGGCCACAAAACCAGTGCTTAACCCCATGGATAACACTTAGGCTAGGCAGGCTTGTTCCTGACCAACACACAGTATCTATAGGTGTCCCATGTGCATACACACATTTTTTTGCTTTGTTTTTATAGAGCTATATAGGCTACATCTGGCCACAGTTTTGGGAAGTTCACTTTTGTTTGTTGACCACATCACTGTTCATTTCTGACTCTGCTTTTCTGGTGTTAACCCTCCTATTATCTTTGGGCTGCCAGAGCCACTGATAGTTAATGTGACGCGTTGTATTTTATTGAAAGTGTTATCTCGGTATAAAGTACCTAACACAAAGACTCGAGCCAAAAAAATTAATGACTTCTGGAGACTGAAATTACACGGGTCAAAATGAGCCCAGTGGATAAAAGAAGTGCGTTGCACTGTAACAGGTGGGCTCTTCCTGTCCTTCCTGCCTCTGTGGCGCGAGAGAGCGCGTCTCCATGGCAACAGCACCACAACAACAGCTGCTAACTTCAACATGGCGGAGAGGAGGATGGAGAGAGTCAAACAACCACCCAAACGAGTTTTCATCAACAACATAGACTCGTATGCATCTAAATATATTGCTAAGGTAAATGGATTTGAAATAGATGAATGAGTTACCCGCTAGCTTGCCGCCAGTTAGCAAATGTCAAGTTAACACACAGCTGACGTTAGTGCGCTGTGGTTAGCAAGCTGAGGACTCAGTCATAATATGGATAGCAAGTTCATTAACCTTCCTATTATCTTTGGGGTCGATTTGACCCGTTCTACGTTTAATTTCTCTAAACTTTTTTTTTTTTTTTTTTTTTTTTGCTTCATCTTTCATGACTTTCCTTAATTTAACGGAGTCAGCTGGGTACACATGAAATTAACATGCTGATCTGTTTCAGTGTCCTGGGCACATCTTGTATGCAGCAGTTTTTCTCAGGGGTCAGTTGGACCCCAGACTTCTTGAGCTGTACAAAACAAATATAAATATCAACATTTTACACAAATTTGTTTTATTTGTTTTCGATATTGAGGAACTTTAACATGGCATGTATAATGGGGTCAAAAATGTTGGTAAGTCTGAAGGTAACAGGAAGGTTAATAAGTCTGGACAGCCAACCTTGTCTGTTTGATCAAAGCTGCTTTGTAGAAAGGTAACACACTGCTGCAGTAGTTGATATGCCCATCCATATACAGTTCTTGTCTGAGTGTGTGGTTGGAGCAGCCGTGGTTTCTGATGGGGAGACGGAGATAGAGGAAATAGCAGAAGACAGTAAAGCACAAGCCTTTCAGATTATTGGGACTGTTAACAACAAACCTGAGGAGGAAACACCATATGTCCTGGAGGAGTATCATGTAAGTTGTTTAACATTATTATTTTGTTTTGTTTTGTTTTTTGGCATTTTTGCTTTATTTGACAGTTACAGTAGAGAGAGACAGGTTTACATGCAGCAAAGGGCCTGAGTTCAGATTGGAACCCAAGCCGCTGCGATCAGGACTCAGCCTTGGCACATGGTATGCACTCTTATCCGGTGAGCCACCAGGTGCCCAAGTTGTTTACCATGGTTAATAACTTATCAGTCAACTGGACTGGCAAAAAACTGTTCGGAGGGGCCGGTAAAGTGGTTTGATGTGATTGGATTTCATAAAAAGGTTTTATCAGGATTCCATTTGCAGCAGTGTTTTGTTATTGAATGAAATGTAATGTTTGTTTGCCAGCAACTGGAAAGGGAAGAGCTTCTCCACCAGCTGATGGACTGTGACATCATCATCTACAACATTACCCAGCATGCTGATCAGGTGGATGAGGCCTCTTGGGTCATCTCAGGTAGGCAGACAGAGCAGAAACAAACAAACAAACAAACAACTAAATAAGTTAATAAATAAATCAGTAAGTAATATATATATAGTTACAAGAAAACTGATTTTATAATGATTAAAATGATATATTAACCTCAGATCAGTGATGCTCGATCAGTGTCAGATTTCTTGTGTTTGAATGCTTATGAAATGTTTCATTTAAATTCAAGTGAAACTAAATTTTTCATTTTGCTGAGGACCCTCGGAAATCCCTGGGGACCCCCCTTTGAAAACCACTGTATTAAAACATGCCAGACCTCTATCATTTGCTGTCTGGTGATATGTACATTTCTTAAATTCAGGCCCAAAAATGGCACCTGGGGTCAGGACGCAAGTTTTTTTTAGGCAATCAAAATCTGGGATGTGTGCCATATCCAGGTGTACTGATACCATATAATGGAGCGCTAGATGCCAAACTGGAAAAATAAAGGCAAATATAAAAGAACTGTGTCATCACACACGTGGATATCTAAATTACAATCATGCAGTAAGCTTAACATGTATGTCAAGCAAGCATGATTTCATTTAGAATGGAGTGGAAATACTTACATGAATGTGTATAGGAAATACAGCAAAGTTGGACGAATTTTAACATTTTAGCCAATAAGAGTCAATAAATGTCTGCCCCATTACAATTTTTTGTACTTTCCATGCATTGTAGCAAAGATGAGATTTTTTTTTTTTCGTTTAGTTTTCAAGTATGTTTTGAAAGTTACTGACAAATACACATAAATTGTCTGGTTTTGTTTGTGTGCATATTCATCATTTCATTCAGTGTGAACATGGCTGAACAGATCCCACATGAAGTTTGTGTAACATGGTCCTATGATCTGGCTGGAGTTGCATCTACATTTGTGTGTTTGTTTCTTCAAATTGAATATTGCTTTTACCTTAAGGTGAAATTAATTTTACTCCAAGCTTTGCAGAAGCTGGTTTGTGATGCAAAAGGATTTTCCTATTATGGCCACTTAATTCAGCTCATATCAAGATTAGTGCTGACTGTCAGTGTAGCTCCACATAAACCTCTTCTCTGTCTATTAATTAGCCAATACTGCCACCCAGTGGATCTTTTTTGAAATACTTTTCACAGATGTCATTACTGTTAACTATGGATCCTCTCCATGAAGACAGGCCAAAATGCAACTATAGGATTCAGTTTTCACATGAGTTTTCACATGATTTTAAAAATTCATAGTGAGATTCCCAAATGTGAGTACACGTCACTTAGCTTTTGGTGTGGAGTTAAAAAAAAAAAAAAAAAAATGCATCAGAGAATGGTGTGATCTGGCCGAAGTTCTTCTAAAGCATAATTTGGTAATGAATGACCAAAAGGCATTAAGTGGACAGAGATGACGCTTCTTATGACTCTTCTTGTGCTGTATTTCCAGCCCTCCATAACAGCATGGACAGTTTTTGTGGACCAAAAATGTTTATCCTCATATCCACCATGATGACCTGGGCATGCAGCAAGCCAAGTGACCCTGTGAGTACATACCTCGATGCTATGGTTTGTGTTTTTGTAGGATAAATCCAGCTTCTTCCCCCATCACATAGCGATGTTGTACATGTTTTAACATCAGGCTTTTCACCTGGTCATGGAATTCCTGGAGCATCACAGAATTTAAAAAGGTGATGTCCAAGAAATTTCACAAGTTCCTAGGGACATCAGGGTGAAATTACAGTTTAAATTCACAGCTGGAGTGGGAACCGTAATTGAAAACAGTGTTAACAAACCAGGAAGAAATCTATATGAAAAGTCATGGACTTTTATATGAGTAAATACCTCCAATATAACCATCTCTAGTTAGATTATGCAAGGGGAAGTGGACAGCACTTCTATTTGCCATAATTGTCCTTTATTTCAAGTAATTACAATTCATTTCATAGGAATCTGTAAAAAAATTTTCTACAGACTAAACTTTTAATCTGATTAATTTTGAATAGAGTAATTCGTAACTCTCCCAGTCCACATCACTTTCTTGCCTATCAGGGTGTTTTTTTTTTTTTCATTGGCTTTTTGTTTTCTATGACATCTGTGTTTTGTAACAGGAAGTTCCAGAGAATCCTTTCACTGATGAAGACTTCTGGAGAAGAAGAACACATCCTAACTTCAAAAAACACCTCAGCCTTGAAAAGATGGTGGCTGAAATGGGGAAAACTGTTAGTTTGAAATTCTTGCTTACTTGTGCCATTATCTGCTGTAGACAACACACATCACACTGACATGTATCACTCTGCCAAGTTATTGTTGCTTTTAGAACAAGACATTGCTCTCAACGTATGTGGTGGCATCGGGACTTCAGTACGGAATGGGAGAGCAAGTCTTCCACTTCTTTTTCAAGGTAAGATCACAGAATAATCATTTTTTACAGGCCCAATATATACTGTAGATCAGACTCTCTCTACTGATACAGTATATGAGAAAATATTAATTTACTCAATGAGCTCGGCTTAAGAAGTGTAAGCAACTGAATCACATTCACTTTTATTTTATTAGATGTCATGGCTTGGACAAGAACTTGCAATACCTGTCTTTGGAGAGGGCAACAATGTCGTCCCCACCATTCACATCAATGACCTGGCCAGGTTGAGGTCACACAAACACACATAAAAATACACATATAACAGCTTTTGTCACAGATTCTTAAGGCCATGTTGAGGTGAGTATGGAGGTTGTGCAGAGCCTCTCTTGAAGCAACATTAAGGGACAAAATTGAACTTGGGTTGAGTGTTGTGTTGTATAGCTGCCGTGGATGTTATGAGTCGACACGGTGGTGAAATATCCTTATTAGTTGCTCTGTGCTCCCCTAGGCTACATTCACTTCCACAGTTCAGCAAAACAAGTCCCAAAATAACAGGTTTAGCACATAAACAAATACAAACAAAGCAGATTAGGCCAACACAAAAAGCAATAAGTCCAGGTACCCTTTAAAAAAAAAAAAAAAAAAAAAAAAAATACAATTATTTGTGAAAGTACTATCAGGTAATTACTTCCCTGAGGAAGACTACCATGCAGAAGATACCTGCAGACACTATCTGCCGGATCTACTTTCCAATTCAAATAAGAAAATAATAATAAAAGAGCCATTTAATTTCCTCAAAACATGGGTCCTAGGACTTGTTATTTTTTTTTTTTCTATTGACATAATCTGCTTTATTTGCGTTCGTTTATGTGGTTGTGTTATTTTTGGACTTGTTTGTCTGCATTATAGAAGTGAGCATAAGAAATACAGTAGTGTGGATTAGCAACCCAGAGCAACTAATGAGAATATTTCACCACCATGTGGACTTACATAACACTCAGGTAACTATGCAACCCAACACTCTCTAGGTTCAATTCTGTTTTAAGCAGTCTGTGTGGCCTATGTTGACCTCATGTTGACCCTATACTAATCTCTAACTGCAAGACTAATAGCCAAAACCACCCACCTGATGAAAACTTGTTAATAATCCTGTTATAGAACATCTCAGAGATGACACTGTAATTTCTCTGCTTTCAAGTGCTATTCAGAATATCATTGAATGTAAGCCCAAGCCTTACTACCTGCTGGCTGTGGACAGTTCCAGCAACACCATGATGGACATTGTGAAGGTGTGTCTAGCAACTGATAATATAAGTTTTCAAAATATTTAAAAACTATGCCCCTCTAAGTTTAATAAAAACAATCAATGCAATTTAATAATGTTTTTAGACTGCAATTTAAAATTTAGACTGCTTGGAATGTAATAATTGCCAGTGTATGTAATAATAATAAATAATGTTTGAGGGATTTTTGAATGACTGGAGATTCTCAGTCATCCAGGTCATGGTAAAGTTGAAGATTTCCTTAGGCAACTGGACTTGCTAAAGTTCTTGTTAAAGTTTTGCCTCTCATCCAAGAAACTTCTTCAGTTCTAATTGGTTAGTGAGGAGTACCAGATATTTATCCTCTGTAAGGCTATTGAAGTATTAATGGCCCATTAGTCACCCTCCTCACTTTGGTGAGGCATATGCCCCTTTTCCACCAGAACCTGGTGCTAGTTCGGAGCTGGTGCTAGAGCCGGTGCTTAACTGGTGCCAACGAAGAACCAGTTTGCTTTTCCACCGGCCAAGAGCAAAGAGGAGCCAATTCAGAGCCACGTCATGACGTCATCGGAAAACGTGATGACGTGGGTGCGCGAGGCGCTCGCTCAGAATCACAATAACCATCATGAATGAATGAATGATACTTTATTAATCCTTTGCAGGAAATTACATTGTCACACATTGTCACGGCAGCTTCATCACTTCAACACACATAAAACTGCACACTCATACAATACAGTGGCTGCAGCGTCTCTGTCTCTGTCCGCCCATGCTGTCCTGAAGCCGGTGAAACTGATCAGTGAGTCGGGGATGATGTTCGTGAGCCGCGTCTCAGTCAAGCATATAATGCTGCTTTCCCGATACAGTTTCTGGCCCCGGGTGGAGCAGGATCTGGATTTATTAGCGATGCAAATACTGCTTGTGTCTTTACAAGCCTACATTTCAATACAGAGGCGAAAAACACAATTATTGCCGGCTACCTGTCGGATTCGTGATCGGAACGAATGACAGCTATGTTTAGTTATAAAACGGGTGCTTCTCATCCTTAAATGTAATTTGCTGAGCCGCGTTCCATGCTGTTGTAAAATCAGTATAACCCACGGCTTCTCGGGGATTATTGTTTATGTTTATAGCGTTCGCAGTTCCTGTTTTGTTTTGGAACCCCGCCCACCAATAACGCAGTGGGCCGCGTCATCGGTTCTTTCTCTGGCTCCTGTTTAGCCCCTGCTCGGAGTCGGTGCTTGCCTAGCACCAGTTTGGAACCAGTTTGGCACCAGTTTGGCCCCAGCTTGGGCGGTGGAAAACCAAAAAACTGGTGCTAAGTCAGGCACCGGCTCCAAACCAGCCCTGGTGGAAAAGGGGTAATACAGGTCACCTGATAAAAGGTGTAAGTGGGTGTCGTTAGGTCGTTAGGAGTCATTATGGATCAATAAGGGGTCGTGGTTCCCGCCGTCCTCATCTGGGTCATGTGTTTGCATGAGTGTGAAACTGATGAGAATTTCCCAGGAAATGGTCTCAGGAGAGCATTGTAGGTGGTGGAGAGATTGTGGTGCAGCCCCCTCCACTGTTAAGGGAAGCTTGTTCCAGACCCTGACAAGAATGGCTTCCTTCACCCTCTTTCAAACCACCTGCCTTCTCTGGCAAAAATGTGGACTTTGTCATTCTCAAAAGATTGTCCCTTGTCCTTGAGGTGTAAGTGGACTGCTGAGTCTTGACCTGAGGAGTTGGCTCTTCTGTGTTGTGCCATACGTATGTATAGTGGTTGTTTAGTCTCTCCAATGTATAAGTCTGAGCATTCCTAGCTGCATTGGACTGCACATCCTGTCCCTGTGGTGTACCAGTTTCTGTCTCAATGTCTTTTCAGGTTTGAAGTGTACCGGGATCTGGTGTTTGTTGAAAATTCCTATGAGTTTTTCTGAGACACCTGCAACATATGGAATTTCAATGTCCTTCCTTTTGTTGTTGTTATCTTCTTTCTCCATGGTCGTCTTTTTCTTGTTTTTTGTGAAGGCCCAGTTGGGGTAGCTGCAGGTTCTGAGAGCTTCCCTGATCTGTCCCTGTTCCTTCTCCTTGCCGGTATTGGCGGGAGTCAAAAAGAAGGTACTGCTCTGTGTGTGTAGGTTTCCTGTAAACATCCACACTGAGAGGTCAGTCCTCCTCAATGTGCCCTAAACAGTCTAGGAGTGCCAGGCTGTTGTCTCGGACATCCTCACAGGTGAATTTGATGTGTTGCTCCACGGCGTTGATGTGGTCTGTGAAGGTTTCCACTTCCTGAATCTTGATCTTGACCCAGGGTCATCCACATATCTGAACCAGTGGCTGGGAGCTGTCCCTCTAGAGGTCCAGAGTGCTTTCCTCTCTACTTCATCCATGAGTGTCGCCACTATTGGAGACACCGGTGAGCCCATGGCACATCCATGCTTCTGTCTGTAGAGACCCTCATTGTACAGGAAATTGTGGTGGTAAGGCAGAGGTCCAGGAGGGCGCAGATATGGACCTTGGTGAGGTTTGTTCTGCCTGGCAGGGTGTTGTCTTGTACCAGTCGTTTCCTAACCATTGTGACAGCTTCAGCAGTGGGAATGCAGGCGAAAAAAGAGGTGACATGGAAGGAAACCATGGTTTCAACTAGGTCCAGTTTTTTCAATGAATTATGAACTAAGCACTGACCTGTTTAAGATGGATGTTTTTTAATCAGAACAGTTTAACTGAAACAAAAGCACCAAAAACATAGCTTAGTCTCATATCTTAGTCTCAAAATCTGGACATACTTACTTGTATGTGTATATCTATATCTATATCTATCTATCTATCAATATATATAGATAGATAGATAGATAGATAGATAGATAGATAGATAGATAGATATTACAGGTAGAAAATTACATGCAGTAGTTTGATTGATTTGTAAATCTTTTCTCTGCTAGGCAGTTGCTTCCGTATTTGGACCAGGGAAAATCCAGCAAAAGCCATTTGAAGAAGCATTCCTCACACAGGAGCTGAGTGTATGTTATACCAATTTATCTTATTATATAGTATTGCAGTGGTTTTGAATACCGCTCTTTTATTATTTTTGTATCAGTTTCCAGTTGGATTAACTAAAGTAAAACTTTGACTTTAACATGCTGTAAACACATTGTTTCTCTCTTTAGCAAATAGAAATTGATTCCATATTGGTCAATCTGCATATGGAGTCTGTCCATCTCAAAGAGCTATTCACCTTCCCCTGGGTTTGTGAGGCAGGTCTGGTGGAGAACATAGAGCTGGTGGTGGACGAGTACCGGCAGACCAGAGGGCTGCTGGTATGTGTCAGAAATTCTAAAAAAAAAAAAAAAAAAAAAAGCTATATTGCTACATATCTTGTCACAGAAAATGGATGCCTCTGAACTTTTGATGGTTTTCCCTTTCCATCAATTTACCTGAGGTCTAAGCTCACACTATGGCTTATGTGTTGCTTGATTCACCTGTTAGGGAAAGTCATCTGTTGAGGAGTAATACAGATGAAGTGATGCAGCCCCCATGATGTTATAGTACAGCAGTTCTCAACCTGGGGTACAGGGACCCCCAGAGGGTTCCAGTGGATCCCTCAAAAAATGGGGAATTGTTTAATTCCACTATTATGTCATTTATGGAACTTAGCCCAATGAGATCATGATATACATTAGGTCTGGGCAAAATATTGATATTGATATTTTAATATGAGACTAGATATGTGTGTGGCTGTGGCAGCCATTTACCCTTTCTCTATTACCAGCAAATGGTTTTTCCCATTGGAACTGCCCATGATTAGCTTAAAAATATACTGTCTATCTACACCTATGCATAGATAGCCATTGAACACAACTGTGTTAAGAAAGTGATCATAAACTATATGCATCATAATTGAAAAGGCTGGTTCAATCAAACTTGAACTTAAAGATGGTTCTCGTAAAACTGAAAAAGAAATTGCAACAGATAGTACGTTATTCATTGATCAGTGTGTTTTCTCCAGCCCATCCGTCTGTGTGTCCTCGGTCCTCCTGCAGTGGGGAAGAGCACAGTGGCTGAGCAGATCTGTAAACACTATAAACTCCATCACATCAGACTACAGGACACGATCTCTGAAACCATCGCCCAACTGGTCAGTTGCTGTGCACACATATACATATGCATGCATATACACATACATACACAAACAAATATTAATGCCGACATTATCCTACGTTACTTTTACATTTCAATTATTATCACTAGGAAGCTGATGTGAAGATGGATGATCCAGATACAGAGAATGTGGACTCTGCAGAATCAAAGGAGTTCCTGGACACCCTAAAGGCTAGTATGGAGCAGAATGGAGGTAAAAACTCTGCAACATGTTGTCAGTCAGTTCTGTAGGACAGCAGTGGTGCTATCTTCCTCTCATTGTTACTGAGTGCTGGATACTGGCTGGATGCTCCAAATGCTAACTGTTAGCCTCCTGCCATTGAGGTGGACTTCCCCCCAGCTAAGATTCTGAAAATTAACTGCCATAGTGCACTCAAATTGTGAAATATTATATTTTTCGAATTCCCTTAAAGTATTAATTCACCCAAAAGCACCGTAGCCTTGTCCAGACTTAAAGCAATAGTTTAACCCAAAACTCAAATTTTGTCTTTATCTGCTCACTCTCTTGTCACTTGAAACACTGGGTAAGTTTGTATCTAAGTATACCGCTACAGAGCTGCACTCTGTGTTGAATGGAAACTGTTTCTTTAGAGTTCCTAAAAAGTAGGAACATGTCCACAAAGTGATTCCAAACTGCATAATCCAAGTCTTCTGAGGCCAAAATAATGCACCATGGCTCCAAAAGCCTTATTGTTACCTCATTATTTCCTAGATTTCTCTGTCTTTCTTCTGCAAAGAGCCAGCCGTCACAACAGAAGCAAACAGATGTTGCCTTCAAATGTTGTTGTGAATGTTATCACAACAGGTAGCCTAGACTTGAATGACCCAATAAAGTGGTAAATACAGTACAGGCCAAAAGTTTGGACACACCTTCTCATTCAATGCGTTTTCTTTATTTTCATGACTATTTACATTGTAGATGCTAACTGAAGGAATCAAAACTATGAATGAACACATGGAGTTATGTACTTAACAAAAAAAGGTGAAATAACTGAAAACATGTTTTATGTTCTAGTTTCTTCAAAATAGCCACCCTTTGCTCTGATTACTGCTTTGCACACTCTTGGCATTCTCTCGATGAGCTGTTTTCAGTTATTTCACCTTTTTTTGTTAAGTACATAACTCCACATGTGTTCATTCATAGTTTTGATTCCTTCAGTGAGAATCTACAATGTAAATAGTCATGAAAATAAAGAAAACGCATTGAATGAGAAGGTGTGTCCAAACTTTTGGCCTGTACTGTACATATGAGAAAAGGGAAAGTTAAATTTGATCTATCCTCCAAGATGCCAGGATGTGGCATTTTGGTTCTTTGTTTCAGATGCCATGCATAACAACTTTAAGCCAGCAGACTGATTACAAAACTGATTAAAATATTACTGTCTTCATTTTGTTGTGGCAGCACAAAGAAGATCTGTGTCATGTGGTTTCAAAAATAAGCATCCAAAAAGCCACTGATGTTTCAGGATACATTTTGTTATTTCTAGCGTACTTGAATGTACAATAAACTTCGATGTAGAAGCTGATGAGCACAAGAGGGCAGCAAGACCTCACATCTGTGTAGGGTGACTAGTGCTCTGCAATTGAGGAAAGTGTTGGAGATGATGTTAAATATTTGACATAAAGTATTGAAACGGAGCAAATGGCATGAGTGGGTCTAATCAATCAATCAGTGATCAAATAATGCATCAAATGTGTGATTCTCCATCAGGGCATTTGGAGGACCATCTTGTGATTCAGGTGATGAAGGAAAAGCTCAAGTCTAAACCATGCAGAAACCAGGGTTTTGTTCTGGATGCCTTCCCTGAGACCTATGAGCAAGCTAAGGAGCTCTTCTATGGTGAGACACTGACACAAATCTCCCAGTGATTTAATATGAAGTGTGACGCTGTTCTTTGTGTCTTTGTGGCAAATGTTTTTGAACTTTTTACCCTTATTATTTTATTAAAAGATTGTAGATCCTTCCTCAGCTGGCTGAAATGAATTTGAATTGAAACCAACTTTGGAATACGCAGATACATTCAGCATGCACAACTGGTTGAATTATCTTCTTCCTTATGCAGTCATTGTACTTTAATTATTTTGGGGCATACAGTAAGTAAAACTGAAATCATTTACAAACTGCTCCTTAAGTTCAAATATGCTCATGTTTAAAGGCACTCTATGTAATTTTAGATAATTTTAGTACCACCTAGTGGCTATTGCTGTCCATGTCTGTTTGTGAACTCAAATACAAGCTTATTTCGTATTTCATTTATCATAGTTAGAGGCTGTTATTTACCTGCAAAACAAATGTAAAAGCTAATCATTGATTCCATGGATGTGGTTATTTTGCTGTGATAGCGTTACTCAAACTGACTGAATGAGTTTTAAAATGTGTGTTTGCAAGCCTGCTAACACAATATTCTATTGATACTATTGATCAAAAACACTCGTGAATCCTCTGGTGCTGTGTTGTGGTCATTTCCACATTTGAACACTCAAATTTCCACATATTGTACCTTTAACACTATCCTTTATGTCACTGTTTTTAGCTGAAGAGGATGAAACAGAGGACACAAGATCCAAGATTCCCCCATACAACAAGGAAATAACCCCAGGTGTGTCCACCCAGAACCTCGCTTAACACTCACATCTCCTTGTTATTTGCACCAACTGTTGCATGTTTCCAACACTGCAGAGAGATAAGCATGTTTGTAGCCTTAAGAGCATTTAACTGTAGAAGTTAAAAATATCTCAGCTAAAAGCAAAAAAGTGTTCCACTTCAAATGAGTTTTAAGTGGCTGAATGCCAACAACAAGAGCTAAGATCTTTGCTTCACGTGTAAATTTGGTAATGCTGCTAGTTAATTAAGGCCATAACTTCTGATCACTTGGCAATATTAATTGTTCAAATGAAAAGAGAGAAACTCTGCCTATGAGAAGCAATCACTGAACATTCGATTTACAGTTCAATGTCACATAGGAAATACACTGGAAGTACAGTGCCAGTCTCTGGGGCTGTATTTCCAATGAAACACCCCATTGTGGGCTTTGTTTGTGTTTTGAATTGGTTGGATTGAAGACATTTCTTTCACCAACACATGTTCTTTCAACAGATGCACATAGCGTTTGATCAAGGACTGATCAAGTGTGTTAACTAATATACAGTACAGGCCAAAAGTTTGGACACACCTTCTCATTCAATGCGTTTTCTTTATTTTCATGACTATTTACATTGTAGATTCTAACTGAAGGAATCAAAACTATGAATGAACACGTGGAGTTATGTACTTAACAAAAAAATGTGAAATAACTGAAAACATGTTTTATATTCTAGTTTCTTCAAAATAGCCACCCTTTGCTCTGATTACTGCTTTGCACACTCTTGGCATTCTCTCGATGAGCTTCAAGAGGTAGTCACCTGAAATGGTTTTCCAACAGTCTTGAAGGCGTTCCCAGAGGTGTTTAGCACTTGTTGGCCCCTTTGCCTTCACTCTGCGGTCCAGCTCACCCCAAACCATCTGGATTGGGTTCAGGTCCGGTGACTGTGGAGGCCAGGTCATCTGCCGCAGCACTCCATCACTCTCCTTCTTGGTCAAATAGCCCTTACACAGTCTGGAGGTGTGTTTGGGGTCATTGTCCTGTTGAAAAATAAATGATCGTCCAACTAAACGCAAACCGGATGGGATGGCATGTCGCTGCAGAATGCTGTGGTAGCCATGCTGGTTCAGTGTGCCTTCAATTTTGAATAAATCCCCAACAGTGTCACCAGCAAAACACCCCCACACCATCACACCTCCTCCTCCATGCTTCACAGTGGGAACCAGGCATGTGGAATCCATCCGTTCACCTTTTCTGCGTCTCACAAAGACACGGCGGTTGGAACCAAAGATCTCAAATTTGGACTCATCAGACCAAAGCACAGATTTCCACTGGTCTAATGTCCATTCCTTGTGTTTCTTGGCCCAAACAAATCTCTTCTGCTTGTTGCCTCTCCTCAGCAGTGGTTTCCTAGCAGCTATTTGACCATGAAGGCCTGATTGGCGCAGTCTCCTCTTAACAGTTGTTCTAGAGATGGGTCTGCTGCTAGAACTCTGTGTGGCATTTATCTGGTCTCTGATCTGAGCTGCTGTTAACTTGCCATTTCTGAGGCTGGTGACTCGGATGAACTTGTCCTCAGAAGCAGAGGTGACTCTTGGTCTTCCTTTCCTGGGTCGGTCCTCGTGTGCCAGTTTCGTTGTAGCGCTTAATGGTTTTTGCGACTCCACTTGGGGACACATTTAAAGTTTTTGCAATTTTCCGGACTGACTGACCTTCATTTCTTAAAGTAATGATGGCCACTCGTTTTTCTATAGTTAGCTGATTGGTTCTTGCCATAATATGAATTTTAACAGTTGTCCAATAGGGCTGTCGGCTGTGTAGTAACCTGACTTCTGCACAAGACAACTGATGGTCCCAACCCCATTGATAAAGCAAGAAATTCCACTAATTAACCCTGATAAGGCACACCTGTGAAGTGAAAACCATTTCAGGTGACTACCTCTTGAAGCTCATCGAGAGAATGCCAAGAGTGTGCAAAGCTAGAATATAACTAGAATAAACTAGAATATAAACCATGTTTTCAGTTATTTCACCTTTTTTTGTTAAGTACATAACTCCACGTGTTCATTCATAGTTTTGATGCCTTCAGTGAGAATCTACAATGTAAATAGTCATGAAAATAAAGAAAACGCATTGAATGAGAAGGTGTGTCCAAACTTTTGGCCTGTACTGTATGCTACATATTTTCAAGCTATCAAGACCCATTAATTTAACAGTTAATACCTGTAAAAACTAAAACCAAAAAGACTCTTTTTAGTTGCTATGGTTACCTTTTCCTGTAAATCTTGAAACAGTTGAATTGGGGAAGCAAATTTGTTTAGTTATTTTCTCTCTGAGTATATGTCATTTTTCACCCATGTACAAATCAAATGCTTCAAGAAATCAGTGTACATTGTCAAATGAATGATGGACTTAAGCTTTTAGGCAAGAGCAAAGATGTTTTTTATGATGACAGAAATTCAAACTCAAGCCACTTAACCACTGTTAGTCTTCCCAGCACAAATCATCTGTCTTCACAAAATATTTGATCATCCTTTTCAAAGCTAAAATAAAGATGTATTGTGGTAGACACACTTGGCCCAGGGTTTCAGTCATTTTTACTGTTTTCTCTGTTTGTGCTGCAGAATTTGTATTCTGTCTGGATGCCTCAGATGCTTTCCTGAAAGATCGGGTGCTCAACCTGCCAGAGAGGCTGGTAGAGAACAGCTCTTACCGCCAGGAGCACTTCCTTCAGCGACTGGCCAGCTACAGAGAGAACAACGTGGAGGATGAAACCATTCTCAACTACTTTGATGAGCTGGACATCATGCCTCAGCACATGGGTAATCCATGAATGATGACAAAAGTCAACTGGGCGGGAGGGGAGAGTTTTGTTGAGGGACATACATGCTCAACATCGCCCACAACGACTTTAAAAGCTGCAGTGTATTGAAGCTCAGAGAGACTGGACTTGCAATGGAATAAGTTTTGGTGATGAAAGGCGAATTTGGGAGGCAGTTCATTAGTGTTCACTGCTCTCCAGACTCAAATTGGTGCACGCTGCCAGGTGCCATTGTCCAGATTTCATATTAAAGGATCACACCAGAGATGTTGAAATGTTAGTGCTGTTTTCCCTCGTCTTTATAATTATTCTCTCCTAATTTATTTCTTTTGATTTAGGAAACCCCATAATTATTGTCTGTGCTTTAATGAAGACATCAGTGTGATACACATTTGATCAAGCACTTAATACAATTTTTGCTCAAATTTACTGTAGTAAATGGACCACATACACTATATTACCAAAAGTATTCGCTCACCCATTCAAATGATCAGAATCAGGTGTCCTAATCACTTGGCCTGGCCACAGGTGTATAAAATCAAGCACTCAGGCATGGAGACTGTGAAACAAGACATTTGTGAAAGAATGGGCCGCTCTCAGGAGCTCAGTGAATTCCAGCGTGGAACTGTCATAGGATGCCACCTAGGCAACAAATCCAGTCGTGAAATTTCCTCGCTCCTAAATATTCCACAGTCAACTGTCAGCTCTATTATAACAAAATGGAAGCGTTTGGGAACAACAGCAACTCAGCCACGAAGTGGTAGGCCACGTAAAGTGACGGAGAGGGGTCAGCGGATGCTGAAGCGCATAGTGCAAAGAGGTCGCCGACTTTCTGCACAGTCAATTGCTACAGAGCTACAAACTTCATGTGACCTTCAGATTAGCCCAAGTACAGTACGCAGAGAGCTTCATGGAATGGGTTTCCATGGCCGAGCAGCTGCAGCCAAGCCACACATCACCAAGTGCAATGCAAAGCGTCGGATGCAATGGTGTAAAGCACGCCGCCACTGGCCTCTAGAGCAGTGGAGACACGTTCTCTGGAGTGATGAATCACGCTTTTCCATCTGGCAATCTGATGGACGAGTCTGGGTTTGGAGGTTGCCAGGAGAACGGTACATTTCAGACTGCATTGTGCCGACTGTGAAATTTGGTGGAGGAGGAATTATGGTGTGGGGTTGTTTTTCAGGAGCTGGGCTTGGCCCCTTAGTTCCAGTGAAAGGAACTTTGAATGCTTCAGGATACCAAAACATTTTGGACAATTCCATGCTCCCAACCTTGTGGGAACAGTTTGGAGCGGGCCCCTTCCTCTTCCAACATGACTGTGCACCAGTGCACAAAGCAAGGTCCATAAAGACATGGATGACAGAGTCTGGTGTGGATGAACTTGACTGGCCTGCACAGAGTCCTGACCTGAACCCGATAGAACACCTTTGGGATGAATTAGAGCGGAGACTGAGAGCCAGGCCTTCTCGACCAACATCAGTGTGTGACCTCACCAATGCGCTTTTGGAAGAATGGTCAAAAATTCCTATAAACACTCTCCTCAACCTTGTGGACAGTCTTCCCAGAAGAGTTGAAGCTGTAATAGCTGCAAAAGGTGGACCGACATCATATTGAACTCTATGGGTTAGGAATGGGATGGCACTTCAGTTCATAGTATGAGTAAAGGCAGGTGAGCGAATACTTTTGGTAATATAGTGTATATAGCGCTTTCTAGTGTACTGACTTCTCACAGCCCTCACATTGACCTAGTCACAAGGCACCAAGCTGCTCATCAGGAGCTGATAGGGGTTCAGTGTTTTGTTGCTGTTGTGACTAGTCTGGACAGGCTCTGTTCATCTGACATTCACCCAGAATCTGAACATTTCTTTTGGTTTGCTCTTAAATTTGCAGTGTCTGTCACCTGCCAATCCAAAGAACATGCATTGCCGCAGAACTTGCCAGCGATGATTGTGATTGTGATTTGTTAGTTTAACACTGGTGATATCCAAACCTTTGCTGAGATATGGAATTCCCGATTCAACATATCCTCTCCATGTTGAAAATGGGTTTTTCCATGGATTTTTCACAGAATCATCCCTTTCACAGTGACTTAAACTGGCTTTTAAAACTTGAAATCACTATTTTGCCAAAAAAAGCTAACACTGTTAACACTATGCCTGATAAATTTACAACTACAATCATTATAGTGATCAGCTGAGCCATAAAAAAATAGCTGATTAGCAGCTGCCAGGTCAGTTTCTTTGGCTGATCTGTTCTCTATGTTCAGTAATAAAAGTATCAAGAGGAGGGGAATTACTACAACTCTGGCCATTTGCAGGAGGTCATCATGGTTGACTAACCACTTAACCATTCATAATTTCTTATTGAAATTATGCCAAGAATTATAAAATAATTTAATATACAAACCTCCAAATGTCATAAATTATTGTGAAGGAATTAGGAAAACCCATACATTTCTCCCACAAACAGATGAGCCTTGCCAGACTCCACAGAGATAGTGTTGGGAGTCTGGTGTTTGCCAGGCCAAGATCAAATCACACACCTTTCATTACTAGACAAACGCTTCCTCGCCTCGGCCTCCTGAGCCATGCTGCCCCTCAGCGTAAAAGGTGCTACCGATATATTTGATATAACTCCTCTGTTATGGTGAAGGAATTCCAACTTAACTGTACTTATTAGGAGGCTTACCGCATTTTTGTGCCAACATAATTTGGGCACGGAGCCACACTCCTGACTGTATGAACTATTTAATAAACTTGGAATATGGACTTTTTTGTAATTCCCTGTTCTCTCGTTGTCTGTGTGGATGCAGAAGTGCGGTTGTAGGTTAGGAGGGTTTGGTCTGGCTGCTTCGGTGTAGCATTGTTGTAAAACAGCACTGTCATCCTCCACAGAGATCAGCAACAGTGATGACCCTGAGTACCTGTTGCTGATGCAGAAGATCAGTCGTGTTGTCGGCCGGCCCAGAAACTATGGCCCCAGCAGCCAGGAGGTGACGGAGGAGGAGAGGAGGAGGGCTGATGAGAAGATCAAGCGTCAGGTCCAAGAAAGGGCCGAGGAGGAGCAGAGGGAGGAGGAGGAGGCCAGGCTGAGGGCTGAGCGCTGGGAGGAGTGGGTAGGTGCTGTGGATGGTGAGGGGCTACAGAGGCTCTGCTGGCTCTCATCAGCCACATCTGGCATCGCAGGAAAGATCCACTGGAGAATTAGCTGGGCTTCACTAAAACAACCACACAACCAGGCTTCTGTATTCTTTTTCATTTTGGGAGGAATTTGTGTTAATTTTATGGTAATTTTCTTTTAATTGATTGTTGAATATATTACTTATTAAACAAAGTATGTCTTGTCATTTTATTCACAATTGTTTCTGATACTGTTTTACTGATTTTCAGGTAATTTTTTGTAATTTTTCATTTTTCATTTTTTTTTTTTTTTTTTTCATTTTCTGTAAATTTTCTTGTAACTCAAGTTCCTCCTAATTTTCAGGTCATTTCTTTCGAATTTTCACTTCACCTTCTTTTTGAAAGAGATCAAGTGACTTTGCTTACACTTCAAAGAATTTAATTCTTTTTTTCCAATGCTTTTGAAAGAAATCATGTAAATTTGCCCAGGTTTCAAAGAGCTAACAAGCTGACAGGATGTAAACACAAGATAAGATGTAGCAGTGGTGAGATTATTCTCAAACAGGAATAGAGTTAGATTACCTTGCTTGATAGGTTTGTTAAGTCTGGAGACTGATGCTCTGCGTATCTTCCAGAGTAAACATTTGGAGGAGGTGAGGCAGCAGGAGAATGACCTCTTGGAAGCCCAGTCACTCCCTATGAGGAGATATCTGATGGACAATATCATGCCCACCCTCACCCAAGGCCTTATCGAATGCTGCAAAGCCCAGCCACAGGACCCGGTGGACTTCCTGGTATCAAACTTACTTTTACGCCATTAAAGTAGGAATGTTTATGTCCTAGTCACACTCGTCTGGCTGCATCTTTGCTTCTCAGTGGATTTAGAATGGAACAATGTTGAAACTCATGAGTGTCTGATTATTTGTTTTGGTTTGTCTCGTTTCAGGCTGAGTACCTGTTTAAGAACAACCCCCTGACCAGCAAGTAAAACTGAAGTCCAAAAAAAGAGAAAGAATTATACTTTTCCTATGCAGGTAGATTTCATTTCTTGTTGGTTGCACATGCAAATTCTGTACATTATTATATAGTAAATATGATTCCACTAGATGGTTATGGTGTGAAATTGATTTTTTGGCTAACTACTTGCATGACGCTTCACTGCACTCTCTAGAATATTGGATACCAAAGTCAATTAAATTCAGCTTTTATGCCGGGGAAAACCTCATGGAGACATTGAGATTTGCCACTGTATTCCAGCCATCACATTCTAAGTGTCCCTCGATTCATGCTGGGACTTTGATTAGGTCTGATTTGTAAGCGGCCCATTCTCTGCCCCTGTTGTATTTACCCACAGCTTTGTTTGTGCTCTTGTGTGCCGGCCATTACTTAAAAGCACCCTGAAAAACAGGATGAAAGTGCATATGAAGCCAAAAGCTAATTAGGAAGTTAATTTGCGTAATGAACTTGGGGTTCGCTTGGTAAACTCCAAAGTAGACACGCTCGGGTCATAATTGCTTTGATTTGGCTTACGATTTCCAGGAAGGATAAATGTTACAAATGGCGGCTAATTTGCGTCTCTCTCATGTTGCCACTCGCGACTCCAAAGTGTACATAATTGGTTGCGGCGGAACACCAAATTATTTCATTGTACATACTTAATCACCACATGGGGAAATTAGTTGAGTTTGTTTGGGAACATATTGTGACGCAAGCTGCTGCAAAGACATTTTGAACACACCATCTGTGAGTTCCAGGTACAAACTAGTGAATGAGGAAGTTTCTCAAAGCTTAACACATTTGGTGTATTTTAGTTATTCTATTAATTATTCAGTTATGTTTTTTTTGCAAATGAATTCTTCATTTAAAGGCAGTGATATCATTCCAGTGGTTCTTTTGCCATTGAATAGGTCATGTAGGTCTGCCTTAAGGAGGTGCTATCCCTAAAGTAACTAAATGTCTCTGTTCATTTTTTGTCCCACAATGATCTCAATGCTGTTTGAGAGGGGTTTTCACCCTGACTTTGTTGGGGAAACTGGTTATTTTTGTCATGTAAGTGGTCAAAATTGTATAAAACAATATCAGGATAAAATATCAAGTTTAAAAATAGCAGCATCGACTTCTTTCAGGAAGACAGAGCGGTCAAACCCAAGTTTCACCTCCAGTCCTGGTTAAAGAATTGTTGGTACACAAGTGGACAGTGAATTGTTTGGTAGCATTTTAATTTTGTTTAATATGAATGGCAAATCCTAGTCATGACCTATGACTTATAAAACACACACAATCAGGTGCTGCTGTTCACCTTTATAGGGCAGTAAAGTTCCTCTAAATGTCCAGCAGGGAACAGCCGAACCACTGAGTGTCAGTTAAACTTGGACTCTCTATTTGTAATGGGACTTGGTGTGTGTGATGCTGAATATTTTACATTTCTAGCTACAGTAGCCATTGAATGAACCACTTTCAGCTGAAATGCTGTATCTGGAATAACAAAAATTATGATTGAGTGTGAATTCTGGTTCAGTGATTAAGATATAACAATACTAATAGGGGCGGCGTGGCTCAGGAGGTGGAGCGGTTGTCTGATAACCGGAGGCTTCCTGGTTCGATCCCTGGCTCCTCCAGAGTGTGTTGAAGTGTCCTTGAGCAAGACACTGAACCCCTCACTGCTCCTGATGGACAGCTAGGCGCCTTGCATGGCAGCCTCTGCCATCAGTGTGTGGGTGAATGTGAGGCAAAACATTGGAAAGCACTTTGAGTGGTCAGTAGCTAGACTAGAAAAGCGCTATAGAAATGCAGTCCATTTACCAATTTAATACCTAGATCATCTTTATATACATTGAATGAAATAATAGGTATATAATAATAGGTATATAAATAATAGGTTTTAATTCAGAATGATGCATCGTACAGCTGCATTCCAGAGGGCAGCTTGTCTTCTTCACAAGCTGATGATGTTATAATAAAGTGCTTTTGTAGGCTTTAGACTGGGCGTTATCACAGTTAACACAGGCATGCTGTTGTCCTCATGGCTTATTCTGTCAGTCTTGTTAATTTATTCTTTGGGACAGAATCTTATCAATGATTTGAAATCTTTTCATCATAAATACAAAACCAATTCAAACAGGATTGATGTAGGTATACTGAAAATCTGTTGTCACTTGACATGGCAAGAAAATGGCCTGATGGATGCAGGTATTACATACCATATTTTGCATTTGAGCCACCAGAGAGAGACAGAAAATGTATATATTAAATATAATTTGATCTTCCAATATAGCAGAAATACGGTATATCAGAACTACTGTTAGTATAACACTTTTTATTTGTATGAAACATTGCTTCAGAAACAGATTAAAATTCCATTAAAAAATGTCCGGGAAATGTAAAAATGTAGTTACATCAGAAGATAATGGAAATAAACAGCAGGGTAGTCCAAAGGCCTAGTGACCTTTGACCTGAAAGCTAAACTTGAGCTTATGTCTGTGTCAGAGGTCTCTGCCTTGCCTCCAGTCATGAAGGTGAATCAAGCGCAATCCTGTCCCAATGTGTCGACAGCAGCATCCTAACACTAGGTGGCAGTGCAGGCTCACCTAACGCCTGATGGCAGCCAGCCTGTCTCTTGAAAGATGATGATTGTGGGATTTAAAAGTGTTTCCATGCCTTTAGGTCATTTAAGATGAAATGCTTATATTGATTTTCACTTATTGCAATGTAGGTTGTACTACAACCTTGACTGTAGGCCGCTCCTACTCCCTCTCCTGTGTGTACATGAAAAGACATTCGGATAGCAAATGAATAAATAAAGAAGGAAAGCTTTCAAATTCAGGCCACACACAGGCCATGACTGGTGAATATGAGCTAACCATGTTTATCTTTCCTCATATTCTATTATTTGATGTTATTTAGTTTCCATTTTTGGTGCCAAGTGCTCATAGCTGTGGTGTTTGTGCACTGCACTTCCCACAGATCACCTGTCATCCTCCTTATATCTTGAGTATGGAGTCTGAGCTTCTGTGAGGTGGTGCTCTTTTCTTGGTGGCTATTTCTACTGCCGCTGCTATCTTTTCCTAATTATTCCAGATGAATCAGAAATGTGTCACCTCCTGCGCACCAGAACAGGGGTTTTCAAGCTTTTTCATGTCATAGTCCTGCAAGTTGATTTTAATTAAGCTGCGAACCTATTTGAAGTGATTTTCCCTAGGGACCCTAATGTGAAAAGATATTTTGGTTTGTGTTAAGTATTAAACTGTCTAAATGTCATACTTGAACACAGACAAATAGATTGAAAGCGGTGGGAGAATTAAAAAAAAAAAAAAAAACACTCATACATTTTTCCAATTAATTCAGTTATAGTGAAATTCATCAATTCATTTTACTGAGGGGTGGATGAATTCCACTCCAGACCCAGCCTCGAAAACCACTGCACCAGAGGACTTTTTCCCAAGTAAGAGATACCACAGTGAGTTTTTGGCAGATGTTAAAGCTTTTATGAAGTGGACACAGCAATCAGAGATAGAGAGTAGTAAAACATATTTATGTGCATGAACATTTCACACATTATTACCTTAATTTGTAATTATTTAAAGGACAATGACACCGATACTGCTTTTTTGGTGTAACATCTACAAAATGTATGTGCATGATGTCTAATGTTTCCCCAAAGCAAAGCAGTATTTTGGAACTCCTATCATTTTTCCTCCCTTTAAGCCAGCCACTGGTTTCCATCATTTCCACTACGATATGAAAATGAACTTTCACAGACTTTAAACTTTCTTCACCCCAGTATTCCATCACCGTAATAAAGTCGTCCACATTAGTTTTCCTAAAAGCAGCAGCACTGTTGTTTTTGGATGACTTGAAACTGAGGTGGCAGGGGGAATAGTCCCGCCTTACACAACCAATTATCAGTTCTGTGGTTTATGAATGGTGCCAATGTGAAGGAATTTATCATTAAAATCATGTATTACGTTAGCCTTTGTATGACCTCAGAGTTAAACCGGGGGTATGTGCCATGGAGCAGACCCTCTACCAGCTTATCTCATTTATAGGTGATCAGTTACTTGTCTGGAATTTATGACTAGACCTGTTCATTAGCTAGGTTTGTTTCTGGAAAGTTTTTATTGCTTTATTACCTGATTGACTATGTAAGACATGCAAAGTATATGTAAAATCTGAAGACCTTAAAAGCTTTCTGTCACCTCTGTCACATGGACAATCTACCTCCAAGCTCTGGTGGGTATGATTCTCCTGCTGTCACAGCATTAAAGGCCTGAAGACCATCTGACTGTTCGTTTTTGCTGTAGACTTCCATCACACCAACTTTGTCAGTCACAGACGCAGAGCATTATAAGCTGGGTGTTTGAACCAAATATTCAAATTTGACAATGGAGCGATTTTGATTCTAACTTGTGAAATCTTTAGTACGTCTGCATGATTTGCAAAGTTGTTTGTTGCCAAGTAAAATGTTGGTAGATTGCAGTGAACGGGCCAATCATTCCATTGTGGTCCTTTGTGGCCAAGATGTAGTGAGCATGTGACAGAGTCAGAGCCTCAGTAAGACACACAGTGAGAACCTGTAATCATTTGCCTTAGATGATACAGGAATGGCTTTCTATCACAACATCAGCTGCAGTAAGCCAGGTATGTCTGAGTGAGTCGCCGCATCTGGACTGAATCCATTCTCACTGATGCTGGTCACTGTTCTCTAACACCCCTTAATCCATGGAGGGAGGTGACACACACACACACACACACACACACACACACACACACACACACACACACACATAAATCAAGCAGACAAAGAGAGAGACACACATAAAGCTCACAGACTGAATGCACACACACTTAACACACTTTAAAGGTACACTTGCATGGAACCAAGTGGACAAACATGCCGATAGCACACACAATCTCTCTCTCTCACACACACACACACACACACACTTACTGGCATACATACAGTACTGTAAATCAGCACAGACGCACAGACGTCCACACACTGTCACAATTACGCAAATACTCGTAAGTGAACAGACAATGACAGATACACACACACACACACACACACCCACGTGCACTCACACACATCATGCTGCTGGTTTAATTCGTCTGGGAAATATGCCCCCCCTTCCAAAAAAGAAAAAAAAAAAAAACGTCAGCCTCGTTTTGAGCGCTCAGAGAGGGAAAATGTGTTTTGTTGCTTAGGAACAGTTTGCCTTGCGTCTCAGTGGGGGGTCTCCTTCTGAATATCATTATGTCCCCCTCGATTGGGGAGGACGACACATTTTTCTTTTCTGCCAATATTTATCTTCGGCTTCTCTCACTCTCTGGAGGCCCAGAAAAACGTTTTCATTGATTAAAGGACTGGGGGGGTGGAAGGCAGACTCCACTGCCAGACGCCTCACCTCTTTTAATGTAAATTTATCAAAACGGCTGCACCGCGCTGTGGCAGGTATCAAGGTTAGAAACGGCCGTGTTTCGCTTTTTCCTTATGTCGGAGATTGAGAGAGGGAAAAATAAAAGATGTTTATCAATATAAAATGAATGTACGCCCGTGTGATTGTGCTTTCTTCATGGTTAAATGCAGACTGTGTGACAGTTTTGACCTGAAAACACACTGCTGCAACTTCACACATTCAGAATGGCCTGTGGTGTCAGCAGCTTTGTCTGGGTATGCTGCACTGGGAAAACACACACACACACACACACACACACACACACATGCACATTAACACATGACCCAAATCTTAAACTATTCCTAATGGTAACCCTTACATTAACCTGAACCACACCTCAATACTCATCTTAACCCTTTATAGGGCAAGTGACTATTTTTGGTAATTTCAGAAATTTTACATATCAGGCCCATCCCCTGTCTGTTAGTTCAATAATCATTTGGTCTTCACCCAGCCAATCAGCAAAGATCGCTCTACATCCCAAGTCACATGATTGTGGCATTTGACCAATCTCAATGGCTTTGATTTTCTATTACAAAATGAAAATTTTAGAAAAATTTTATAGAAGTAATAAAGTCCTGTCATGTTCTCTAATAACAGTCTAGGGTTGTTTTTTTTTTTTTTTTTTTGAATTTCAAAGTATTTCAACGAGTGCCCTATAAAGGGTTAACCCTTTGAAACCTGAGCAAATTCACCTCATTTCTTTCAAAAGCAAAGAAGTGATGAGTAAATTACGTGAAAAATAACCTGAAAAGGTAAGAAGACACTAAAGTTAAGTGAAAAATTGGAGGAAAATTACCAGAAAATTATTATTATTATTATTATTATTGTTGTTGTTGTTGTTGTTGTTGTTGTTATTGTTATAATTATATTATTATTATTAATATTATTATTATTATTAATTATAATAATACTAATAACTAATAACTAACTAATAATAACTATCAGGAATTACAAAAATAGACAAATTCTATTTCTATTAGAAAAATAGAAAATTTGTTAACTTTACTGGAAACATAAAAAATAAAAAGTAAACAACAGAAAAAAGAAATTACCAATCCATACTTATAATTAAAATGTAAGAAAATAATAAATAAATAAATAAATGAAAAATGCTGCTGTATTTCAAGAGGTTGACCCCAAACCCAAATCCTAATCCTAAATCCCTTGTAGAAGTGAAGTGCAGCCAAAATATCCTCACTCCGAGGTCTGTAGCTCAACGTGGTTCTCACCAGGATGGAGGAGCAGGAAGACGCCCACACACACCCCTAAGTTGCCTCCTCCCCACTTCCACTCCTGTAGTCTGTTTCTCAAAAAGCTGGCATGACCACAAGAGCCCTGGAGAAGCATATCCCCTCCCTGCTCCTCCTCCTCCTCCCTCATCACTCCCTATTTCCCCGGTAATGAATGGGCATGTGTCATTCCAACAGGCAGGCCAACTTGAGAGAGGAAGAGGAGGAGTCTGCTTCCTCTTCTCCACTAATGAGCCCCAGCAGCTTCTTGGCTTTTGTCAAAGGAGAATGGCTGGAGCAACGAGTTAGCGCGGGCCGCTCCATTCATCCTGCCTTTGGAGGCAAAAAAACAAGATGTAGTCCTTTGTGGAGAAGCTGTGTGTCGGTGTATGTGTGCTTTATTTGGTTTTATTAGGTTTAGGCTAAGGCTTTAGTGTTAAGATTCAAATCAGGATAAGGTTAGGTGAAAGGTTAAAGTTAATGATCACACCTCCACTTGGTTTTCTTTGGTCTTAACTGCAGTGGAAAAGTTGTCTTGGTTGTGAGTGGTTTTAGGTTCACACTACCCAATTACAAGTAAATCAGAGAGTGCAGGCAGAAGAACCACAGACTCACTTTGTTCACTGAAGAGAGTTTTGGTTACCGGCCATTTAAGAAAGAAAAAAAAAAAAAAATCCCAGTTTCTGCAACTTTAGCTGAACATGATTTGTCTGTGTGCTTTGCTATCATTTCCCTTCTTCATGTGTTCATAGCAGTGAAAGCAGAATTGAACTTTGGCGTGTGGAGTGTTGGCTCCACGTGGTGGTGAAATATCCTCAACAGTTGCTCCATGCTGCCCTGTGCTGCTAATCCACAAAATTCTATTTCTTCCTCTCCATTCACTTAGTGTGGCAAAACAGCTCCCAAAATGACACTGTTAGCACATCAGCAAACACCAACACAGTGGATGATGCTAACATCAAAGACAATACATCCCAGTACCCATTTTTTGTGTGTAATTAGTTACTTGTGAAAGTATTTTCAGGTCATTTTTTTGTGGCACAAGGCTACTACGTGTAAGTTTCCCTGCAGACGTGACCTGCCTGATCAGCTTTCTTCAAACAGGAAAATAACAAAAAAAATAGGCGTTTAATTTCCTAAAACAAGTGGCTACCAGGATCATAATCCATACAGGTCTGTTTATGTGTTGTAAATGTTATTTTTGGAGCTGTTTTATTGCACAATGGAAGTGCATGGAGACATAGAATGAGCTGAGCAGCTATAGAGTGGTGAAGTCCCGCCCCTTCCGGTGGGCCCCCATGGGACCTTTCGGAGCGAACAAAATGAATGGTGTTCAATGGACAGAAAATAATTATTTTCTGGTCCCCCCGTCGTTATGCCATGGATTACACAAATGTTGTTTATAGGCTTAAATAACAAATTTTCATGTCAAGAGTTTGACCGTTTATTGCGCCATTGTTCAGTTAAATGCTGTTGAGAAAACACAATTAGAAAGACTACATGCTGTGTCGCGTATGTGACGTCACGTCATCGCCGTTTCCCTCCATCCAGATTCAAGTCAAGATGCCGGTGTGTTTTGTTCCCGATTGTCGGGCGGAAAAACTCAGAAGCTCAAAAACTCAGCGCGGAGCAGAGAAATGGCCATGTCTGTTGTAGGCTTCCAGTGCGGGTGGTGACGTATATCATTCACACCGAGAGCAGCAAAGAGTTAACATTATTAAAACCTAACATTATTAATATTCTTCACACTAAATTGTAGTCTTCTTTGCGTGAAAAATTATCTTTGAATATCACAAACAACATATGTGAAATCCATGGCACAATTCAAACGGGACCAGAAAATAATTTTTATCTACCCATTGGATCACATTCATAATTTTTTGCTTTTGAGGACCCATGTACCGGAAGTGGGTGGGCGGGACTTCACCACTCTATAGGGAACAAGGAGCAGCTAATGACATCTCACCACCATGTGGACTCATATAACGCCTAGCTAACTATATAACTCAACACTATCAAAGTTCAGTTTGACTTTGAGAACACAAAAGAAAAAGCTGAATTCGAGTATCCATCCACATTTCCTTTTGTTGTGCTAGATGTCAGCTCCTTCTGCTTATACCCAGAGAACCTGGTTTGGGGGGTTATTTCCTGTAGCTGGCAGATGATCAGGTTGCTGATGAGTAAGGCCTAAGTGTAGGCATACAGTGATGAGGATTAGGGTTAGGGGTTAGGGAGTGAAGCTAGGGTCCTCACTAGTGTAGCAAGACAAACATGTGTGTATGAGAGTGTGTGTGCAGTGGGAGGGGGACCAGAGAGCACCCAGAGGACGCTGCGAGGGGCGGATCGGCCCCCGCCGGGCCCAGGCCTCAGGACGGATGGATGGAGGGATTGTGTTGACAAGGGGGAAAGAAGAAGAGGAGGAGGAGGAGGAGAGGCAGGCACACATTCAGCGGGGAGGCTGAGAGCATCGGCCAGAAACTCATCAAACCGGTGGAAACACCTCCAACAGCCCAGTAACAGCAGGGTGTGCGCGTGGGCTTGTGTGTGTGTGTGTGCGCGCGCGCATGTGTATGTGTGTGTGTGAAGGTGTACGCTCATGTTTTTACGGAGCTAGTGATGTGTGTGTTTGTGTGCGAGCTTGGAAAAGTCAGGCATGTTTCTTGGTGATGGATGGGAGCATTGAGGGAGGCTTCGTTCAACCATTGTTCATTAGTAAAGTACACAACTGTCCTGCCTAATTGCTCAGCCATAATGTCAGGCTGGGATGAATGATTACAACCAGCGCTGACCTATTCCTTACCTCCGAGCGCCCAGGAAAACTTCACCTCCTTATCCCCCGGAGGGAAAAACAAGGGGACGACATGTTGCACTATTTTTAACAACGCAGCCTTGTAACACACTAAGTTACGGAAACATTTGTGTCCCACACACTCAAAGATCAGGACTATGGATTGGGTCTGTCACATAGGATTTCTGAGCCTCTGCTGGCCTGTTTTGGATGAAACTTGATAGCTTTTGACACTGGTGTCCGACATTTTGAATGTAAATCTGACTGGCCTACCACAGTGCCAGCACGAGGCCAACGGGCCCTAAGCTTCACGCTCCAAAACTGATGAACCTTTGGGCAATTACATTGATATTAACCTTATAAAGCCTGAACTATGAAAGAATTGGCAGAAAATTCCAATTTTTTGAAATTGAACCCTTTATTTAGTCCTATAACAATATATATATATATATATATATATATATAAAATATGTTATTACATGACCTTTCTGGTGTATGATATATGATATGTACTTGAAGTGCCAATGGTATGGTCCAGGGTGAACAGGGGAAGTGTTCAAAGGTATACAACAGTATTTTGGTCAAGTATTGATTAAACTGAAAACAAAGAATGGAATTGAAAATGTGTATCATATATGATACAAATGGCTGTATAGGGTTAAAAGTGCCCTAGGTGTTTTTGGTGTGTGTGTGTGTATGTAACAGCATTACCTCGATGTAAAGCTAAATCATCTCCCACAAGGTGTGTCAAAATTTGACGAGCAGTGTTTGAGACATTGCTGCATGAGGCTTGGGGGCTTGGGGACAGTGGAAATTTGGCTTTGGGTTCACAAGTTGGATTTAAAAAAATGCTGGTTAAAATGCGCAACAGACAAACACACATATACAAGTCATGAATACAAATACACAAGTAATGAATAACTTAAGACGCACGGAGCCCAAATGAAGTCAACAATATTGAGCGTGGGGAGAAAGGACAAATTTAAGAGTTCCAGAAAATAACTGCCTTCGGTACAAAGGACTTCCTACACACAGGCTCAGGGGCTCTTGGGGCTCTATAGCGCCGTCCACAGGACAACAAAATAAATCTCTGTGCAAGCAACGATTAGATCTGACACAGTTTGTCGGGCCTTATGTTTGGTCTGACCTTCGAGGATGTGTTTTCAACAGCGCGATGCTCACCACTTGAGCCATGCTGATGATGATCCATGTGTGGCTTTAATGGCTTTCAGCCCCTGTCACTCAGGCCTGGGACTTCCTCTGGGTATTTCTCATTTTGTTTGTTGGTTGGTTTTTTTGAGCCGGCTGGAGGATGCTATTCATGAAGTCAGCCTATCACAAATTTAAAAGTCATATCTTAGGATGGTTTTGGGATGACCTGTTTTTGTGGATCTAGACCTGGACATGTTTTTGATATTATTATTTATATTATTCTTTTTGTTTCAAGACTCACTGTTGCACAGTTACAAAATAATATATGTTTTGATTGTAGTTATTCTTAAAATTTTTATAGAATTTATGAGTTTTTTATGACATATTAGTATTTCAGTTAATAAGAAAAACTTGTTAGCACTTGTTTAATGAACAAAAGAATAGATAAGGCAAAACATTTTTTCTTATTTTCTTATACATCTTATAAAATTGAAGGGTTTAAATGTTAGAATGTTGAGCAGGTGAGCCTTGAGCCTCCATTTCGCTGGTCATATTTAAAGTTCTACTTCATTTACTTTCATTCTTGGCCCCTAGGTTCCCATGTTGTTACCATGTTGACATATCAAACAAATCTACTTAACTGCCTGATGATAACATGCTCTTCTACTCTTTCCTGGGAAAGTGAGAAAGTAACATATGTTCAGTGTCCATACACGTTTTAGTATGCTTAAGTATTTAAAGGGACAATTCACCCATTTTGGAAAAAAATATATTATTTCTCTTCTGCCCTATGTGTTCTGTAGGACAGTAGTGGCTCTATCTTCCTCTCATTGTTACTGAGTGCTGGATACTGGCTGGATGCTCCAAATGTTAACTGTTAGCCTCCCTAACCCTAACCCTAACTTCCCCCTAGCTAATATTTTTTTTTTTTTAAAAAAAACAACCATCTTAATCCATTCAAAGAAAGTTTAACATCATTTTAATTTACTTTTCCAACAACTCCCAGGTGCACATGGATGAGTGTTTTCCTCACATTTCTGTTTATGACTGTATTTTTGTTGTTATCAGCATGCAGAAAGATCAGGTCACTTATATACTTCCTGTATCACTCCACGCCAGAGAAGAAGTAGCCACCACAGAGACAGAAGTAGATTGTTTGAGTCGGCATATACCCAAACTCAAACTTTGTTTATTTAACAATTTGAGTAGATAACAGCTAGGGGGTAAGTAATTCCATTTTAGTAAACAGATGAACTATCCCTTTAAGGTTTTCCCTTTCATCAAAACATGTATGATGTATAGTTTTGACTGTTTATTTACACATCCAAGTGGAAAAAGAAATTAATTAAAATGAGGATTTAAGAGCTGATAATTTGACCATTTGAAGCAGTGTAAAACTTCTCTTTATGATAATTCAGGTGTCATAATGTGCCTTTCCTCCTCAGCAGTCATATCATTCGCTGTGACTTCAGCATTCAACACTGGAGTTATGCAACCTGTGCACCTTATGCACCTGATTGCTCTTTATTGCATCATGGTTGTCACTCATTTCATACAGTGGGATATGAATCCTGAAAGGAAACACATTCCAAAATACGTTTTTTTAAAAAAGTTAGAAATAATTTTAAAACTAGGATGGATCGCATTAAATGGCTCATTTTTGCCCAAACTGAGTTTTTGCTGTAATTGCAAAAGTAAGGGCGCAGTTTGTTTGATCCTGCATTTTGAGTTTGTGTGTGTGTGTGTGTGTGTGTGTGTGTGTGTGTGTGTGTGTGTTTGTGTGTGTGTTTGCCCGCACTCTGTCCTAACTATGATAAAGTGCACTCAGTCCTGTCATGTATGCTGCCCTACTCCCACTGCCCAGGCATCTGCCTCCTCCGCCTCTGCCATCAGGACTGGATGTGGTTCAGGTCGACCGGGCCCGGGAGGAGGAGGGAGGGAGGGGTGGGGTGGGGTAGATGGGAGGGTGTATCCAGGACCCTGGCTGGAATCGGTAGGCTCGGGCTTGAAACCAGGCGTGGGGCTGCCTTGGCTGGAGGAGAGGGGAGGTTGGGAGGCCGCCATGCCCACATGGGCCATGATGAAAGAGGCAGAGGCGGACGCGGAGCTGATGGTGGATGGAGAAGAAGAGAAAGTGGAAACATCAGGTGAATTGTGAGGTGGGGGGGTGGGGGAGCGTGGAGTGACACTGGCGGAAGAGCCACATACTGCTGTCAGTCTGCCTCCAGCCCTCACACACACACACACGCACACACGCACACACACTTCCCTCCCTGGCTTGGGGGCAGTGTGTGTCATGTGGGAGGTTGTGTTGGTTTTTACATTTGTGTGTGTGTGTGCATGGGGTGTGACTCTCACGTCCCACAGAGGGAGAAGAGGAATTCTCCCCTGCTGAATCCACTCGTCTGATCTCATCTGTCAATCACTGGATCTTTTACAAGGGATTGTTTAGCGGAGGGGAAGCGCAGTGGAAGCTGCTGGATGAATGAGTTAGCCAGGCAGATGATGAAACAGCTACATTGTCATATTCAGCACCACAGAGAGGCCTAAACTGTGTGTTCAAACTCAACTTAGAACTTATTTGGACCCCCTGTGGCCTCCAAACCACGACCCACAGGGAGCATCCAGGTCACTGGGTGGATCTGCCCTTTATGCCTCCTAGCTTTATACAGTCGTTGTTATAAATAGCGGCTTTGCAGTTAGTAACAAATGCTCCAACACAGCTGATTCCATCATGGAGGTTGAATGAAGAACTGGCTCTGCAGTAATGGTGTAACAAAAAAAGGGAGCTAGTTGAAAAAGCTTGTTGTGATGTGGCTGCAGCTCCAGCCAGTGAGGTTCTAAGTAAGAGAGAGTGGTGTGATATGGTAGATTTGTTTCCAAATGAAGCACAGTAAACTGTCTTGTCTTGATCGCCCTATAGTCACGACTCCAAAACACTCAGTTCAGTTGACCTGAACAAACTGTTAGCTTGCTAATTAGCCAGCAGGCTAATTTAGCAAAAAGGGGGGTGCTGATGTTAACATGCAGGACTGCTTCAGAACAGAGCTCAAGGTGTGCCACAGTTTGTGTTAGAGGTCGACTGATTCATCAGTTTGGCTGATTCATCAGCACCAACATACGCCTGCACACTTTGTCTTTAGCGAAGGGAACATGAACAAGAAACTTCAATGTTTCACATATGAATAAACATATGAATAACATATGAGTAAAATAATAGTTTAAGTGCTGTAAACAATACTGAAACAATCTTATACAAACTAATTTAATTCTGCAAAAGTCCAAAATAACACTGTGAATTTACATAAAGAACCCTGTTTGCTCCATTAAAATACGAGGCTGCTAGGTATTTGTTACTGTGACTTAGCCGTTCAGTTCAACAGTTATCTGGTGTCTAATAGTGTCAAAGGTAGTTCATCGCCAACTGTGTCAAATCTTTTCTTTTCTTTTTTTTTGTGAGAGAGGGGAGGGAACTACATCGGCCAATTAATCAGGTATCGTCTTTTTTCCTGCCCCAACCTGTCATTATTATGTTGGCCTTTGAAAATTGACCTCTAGTCGGTATATATATATATATATATATATATATACACACACACACACATGAATGAGGAAATGGATGAGTGAGGTTTTTTTTTTTTTTTTTTAATTATTCATGTCATACCATCAAATTGGCCCATCCCAGATGGGATTACACAATTACAGCAACATAAAACACAGAGCTCCAGGTTCATTTAACATAATAATACCAACTTAAACTACCATCAGAAAACATAACTATTTAAGTATGTATTTTTAGGGACAATGCTTTATCCACATATTCTGCAAAGGCAAATGTTTCCTTTTGATGAAGTCTTCCACTGAAAAATAATCATTATCCTCCCTGTTAATCTGTTTAAACTTCCTCAAATCATAATAGAAAGCTCAAAATAAAACACATATTTTCAAATTCATTTAACCCACATACAGTAAACGGTGATAGCCTATCCATTTCATCAACACCAAAATAGCATCCAGTTTGCACATATAAAGGCAGTAAAGCAATATTCCGGAGCTGATCTGGGCACACAAAGATCTTTTCCTCTTAGGTAGATTACATTTCACATCATTTTCATTGTACACAGTGTGTATCGTATGTACTGAAATATGGTAGCATGTTGGAAAAGGTGTCTGCTCACGGCCTCAGCTGTGCAGACACCCTGGTCTGAGCTTCTAGTTTCAGATGAGCATGCCTCCCAGACGCTCATCCTCCTCTGTGTGCTCTGCTTTTACACAAGCTATTGTGCTGGATTTTCTTCTGTAGCGTTGCTGTTGAACGTCTCCCCGTGCTCTTCAGCTGATTAATGCAGATGGAACTTAGCTGAGTTCATGGCTGCTATCTCTGTCAGAGTAATGACGCTATGCTACATCGCCGCACACACACACACACACACACACACACACACATGCGTACCCATACACACACACAGCACAGAGGAGTGTCCCACGACGCATCAGCGTGAACATTAAGCGATGATGGAACACAAGCAAACAGGGATTTGCGACAGACGCACACACGTCAACAGAGCTTGAGAGAGCGTGTGTGTGTGTGTGTGTGGGGGGTGATGGTAGGGGTGTTAAGAAGGGTGTGTGTGTGTGTGTGTGCGTGTACATGTGTGTGTGGCGGATGGGGGGGACAGTTCTCTTCATTTCTAGGTGATTCACGTTTGAAGTGGGCTTGCAAAATTGCTTTATGGAAAGTGGCGAGCGGCTCGGCAGGAACATTAGGCAGGAAGCAGCAGGGAGGCCGGCGTTTCATTAGGGAGCTCTACTCCGCCTTTATTACCCGGATTTGGAGTTTTATGGTTATCATTATTTGCGATAGAATTATTATTCGCATATATCTGCTAGTCAGCTGTTTGGGCCGGGGACACTGGGACACAGCGTCTGTGTGTCATTGTGTCTGTGTGTGTGTGAGTCAGGGAGTGGGTTTTTGGGGTGATCTATACAAGGTTACTCATCTTCTCCTGGTGTGTATGGGCTGCTGGGGGGGAGAGGAGAGGGGAGTGGGGTGGGGGGGGTTACTGACTGAGCTCAGGTTGGTGTCATGCTGTCAGCTCACTGTGCGGCCTCAGCAGACGGCACCCCGGTGGTTTCCGCAGTGACGCTGGGACGGCCGGCATTGGCCAGGCAGAGTTGGGTGATCTCTGTCCGGAGCCTCTCCTGAGTCTCCATCAGAAACTCCTCCTGCGGATCACACACAACAGCTGAAATCTAATAGGAATACTTACCCAAACTCATGCCCCAAAAACTGATACCCACCTTCTCTCAGATGTAACATAATCAAGGTTTCCTGTTGCTTATTTTCTTGTATTACGTCAATAACATCCTAACTGCATTACAGACACCACCTCAGTAATCCACCAGGGCTTACTCTGTGATGACGTGTTATAATTTAACCCATTTCCCTCGACCTACTGCTTCCCTCAACTATTTCAGTTAGTAATTTCCTCCATTTCCCAGAATTCTGCATTCTGCATTTCAGCATTCCTTTGAGAATCTTGCCTGATTGCGTTCAGATGTGAGTCATCAACGCAGATAGAGAAAGCAGTGACACAGTAAGAGCAGGAGAGCCAAAAAGCCAGTCATGCTCCCGGCACTACTGCATTCTGGTCTTTTTAGGCGACTGTAGATGAAGGAACTGGCATCTCTGACTCTTCTCCAATGGATTTCTCCTCATGTTATAGTCAAATGCAGTGTAGAGCAGCTCTTGCTCTTTAATCATGAGGGATTGACACCAAAACCTGACGTTGTAGTAGGTAGCTGAGATTTGCTATTAAAGGGTTTTTCTATTAAAAGGATAGTAAACACAGTTTGAAACATAATTTCCTTATTTTGCATTCTCTCCACCAAGCTCCGAGAGTTCCTGAAAGTCAGTAACTGTAATAAAACTGAGTTTTAGGGGCTACATGAAAATATCCCTCTGAAACTGAAACTGAAACATGTTTTCCTAGCTAACATCACTGTAGAGCTGGCTCACTTGTAAAAATAGGCTTGGGCTGATGTGAGAAAGCTAGCCAAGAATTTAGATGGGATAGTTTTGCGAGCCCTCACCTCTTCTGATGGAAGCTTGATAAAATCTTTGTGGGTAACATGGTGGATCTATATCCAGGGACAACTGTGTTAACAAGCTCACAGTTCCTGTTTGTCATTAGTGTTTCATTGCAGCTGAAGAGTCACTTAAACAGGGATGGGAAGAATAAGAACGGAGGTCAAGTTCTGGTTGGATCACTCCACTAACCCTAACCCTAACACGAAGCATTTGAGCCAGGAGAGGTCAACATTTTGGCCTCTCTCTGGTGACAATTCAGATTTTTGTTTCACATTGTGTTCTACGCCCAATGACAACAGAAACATTTTAATAAACCATTCCATGGCTCGTCCCTAGTAAGTGCTTGATGTTATCCACAGGAAATAGAAAATTACACTGAGCCCAGCAATGCAAAGTACCACCAATACAAGACAGTTTAACAAAGGAGTAAGGGGCTATTTTCAGTGTTGCCTGACTTGGATGGAGTTTTGCTCAAGCCTGTAGTGTAGTGTAATGGATTTTAGCTGGTGGGCTCAAGGAAATTGGCAAGGATGAATGCTTGCTGTTAACAGGCTCCAACCTGTGATTATGGCTACAGGACAGCAATTCCAACCTCCCCGCCATCCACCCGAGGATGTTTTTGAAACCTAACCCAGCACAAACTGCGGGTGTTTCTCTTGAATCTCAATCTCAATCGTCTTGGCCATCAGCCACAGAGTTTGTTCTCTTCGCTGAGAAAGCTGGACGACCTGCAGAATTGTGTCAAAAATGAAACCTCTGCCTTTGAGTTGCATCCGTGGTTTGAGTAGGTTCATTAGAAAGACAGAGGAATCACAAACAAAAGGTGGGGAGAGCAGAAGAGAGGAAATAAAGAAGTGACAGTCTTGGAGAAAAGTGGAGGAAGATAATGAAGAAAGGGGAGGGAAACGGGAGAAGAATAAAGGAGACACTGGAAGACAGACAGTCTGCTGACTCCCGGCTAGCTGCTGGCCGCCAGAATCACTGATGCACTTTCCCGCCTCATAAATTATCGCCGTGACGACGGGTGTGATGCTGTCAGGAAACCCCAGCATCCCAAAACCAACAGCAGCACTGCAGGTCTGGATGGCAGCTTGGTCCACCCTCTGTCTCCTCCTTTGTTATGCCTCTTCTTGTTCAATGAAAGCAAGGAAATTCAGCTCATTATGGTGAAGTGGCTGGAAATCTGGTAGAAACTCACTGAAAGAGATTTGTACTTGGTGGAAAACAAACGCATATTTTACTCAGTTGTTGGCATGGGTCCCATTTATTGTAACCTGTTATTATTTGCTGCTGCAGCAACACAGTTTCCCCACACGAATCAATAGAGTTTAATATAACCTATGGTAATGTAATGCAATGCAATCTAATCTAATCTAATCTAATTAATATAAAATAATAATAATACTGATTAATATAAAATAATCTCATGTAATCAAATGCAATCTAATCTAATCTAATCTAATCTAATTAATTAATATAAGATAATAATAATACTGATTAATATAAAATAATCTCATGTAATCAAATGCAATCTAATTTGAAACAATCTAATCTAATGTAATTTAATTTTATGCAATCTAATCTAATCTCATGTAATCTAATGCAATCTAATCTGAAGTAATCTAATCTCATGGAATTTTATGCAGTCTAATCCAATCTAAACTAATACAATCTCATGTAATCTAATACACTCTACCCTAATCTTAAGTAATGCAGTCACATACAATCTAATATAATCTCATGTAATCATATCCAATTTCATGTGATCTAATGCATTCTCATGTAATCTAATGCAATCTAATCTAATCTCACTCCCAATCTCAACACAGTCCAGCTGGGCCTTGAACAGTCTGTATCCATTTCTGGATCTTAAATCAGCCAGGTGAGTCTTGTCAGACTCTGGTAACAGAACGGGCTGAAAGAGCGATTTCACCGACAGCAGGCTGTTTGGGATTGTACCTCGCTAATCCAAGTTGTGAAACTAGAAACAGGCAGAGTGAGTAAAAGGAGAGTGAGGAATTAAATGTTTTGGATGTTTGGGGCCAGGTCCAACGGTGTTTATCTGAAAAATAAAGCAGCATAGCATGAGGACCATGACATGTGCAGGACATCATGTTTCTACAGCTCAGCCTTCAGCCACTTGGCTACTTCTATATTCTCCTTGCTCTTAAAAAAAAAAAAAAAAAAAAAAATCCAAACTTTTCTAGCTGCTGCACGCTCTTCTCTTTTTCTCCTCCTCCTCCTCTCTCTCTCTCTCTCCTTTCCCTCTTCCCTCCCTTCATCACCCCCAGCTCCTCCTCCCTCCTCTTCCTCAGTGCTCCTCCCCCCTCGGCGGTGGCGGTCTGCAGCAGAGCAGTTAATAAAGAGATTGATTATCGGCCTGTCAGGAAGTGACAGTTGGACAGGGCTGCTCTGCGTGAATGACAGAGGGCACGCTCACCACGCAGCAGCCCGCCTGACACACACACTCACACACACTTACACACACACACACACACACACACACACACCCAGATGCCTTTGCCAACACCGGGGGTAGGTGAGGTGGCGGGGGTGGGGGATTGGACGGGTGAGAGGCGGGCATGTGGAGAACAGCTCTGCAACCTTCTGCTGGAGGACGAGGTGTGTGTGTCTGTTCATGTGCATGTGTGTGTGTGTGTGTGTGTGTGCATGACGTTCATGTGTGTGTGTGGCTGGGGCGGGTGTCGGGGGTCAGAGTTCACAGCCACTGCCTTCTGGGTAAAGAGGGATGCCAATGACGACACGCCGGAGCCAAAGCGGGTCAAAAGAGGCTCATGAGCACACACTCACCCATGCACACACACATGCTGCTACATATGTGCGTGCACACCACACACACAAGCACACACACAGTGCACGTTTAAAGAGACGCAACACAGCTGCCAATTTGGGTTGAAATGGTGAGTTGTGACAAGTTGTAAGTAATGTGCTGAATCATGAATAACATTTGGAGAAAAGTCTGAGAGAGTGGGCCTCCCTTTGGCCTTTAGCTGATCTCAAGTGTTGAATGTCTGTGAGAGCAAATAGCAGCTTCATGATCCCATACACATCCAGGAAATCAATATCTTTATATTACTTCAAACTGCTGACTGCAAAGGCATCTATGAGTGGAAAAGTAGTTAAAATAGTAACACTCCCCAGAACTACCTCTGAACTATGTCCTTAACCAGACGACAGATATTCAGCCTGTTCTACAGCCTCATCTCCTCTGGACAATAAATGCAAAATCAGTCTATCAGAAATCCTTCATGAATTTTCATTCCACCCCCCCCCCCCCCCCCCCCCCCCCCCCTGAACCTGTCCTGAAGCTGTTGGTCGTCAGCGGCGCCCAACTGGATCATCTGGTGAGCACTTCACCTGGTCCCGTCCTGAGCCCCTTCCTGCATGTCTTCCCCTCTCTCACCAGCCTTTCCTGTCTCTCTCTTCTCTAACTATCAAATAAATAAAAAAAATACGGAGAAAAAAAGAAACTGTTTGCCATCTCGTTTGAAAACTTCTGCAATAATCAATACTCAATTTATATGTTTTTGTACCGGCTGAGTCCAGCAGGCGTCATGCACAAAATTAGCTTTCCCCACTGCCAGAGGAAAGAACAAGAAAAGGTGTTTAATGTTTACTATATGTGTATATATGCATCTATATATACATATATATATATATATATATACTTAGATATAGACAGAGGTGCCGCCAGGAATTTTGGGCCCCATGAAAAAAAAAAATGTATATATATTTACTCGATGATGGTTTAATAATTTTATATTAGTTTTCTACCTATTTTTTGGGCCCCCTGTCAGGCAAGGGCCCTTGGAATTGTCCTAACTTTTGCCCCATATACGGCGCCCCTTGATATAGATATGTACATATACAGTATATATGTGTGTATATATGTGTCCCTCACATACACACACACATCCCTCACTCATACAGCGAGTTCAAAGACAATGCGTGCCAAGGAGACAGGATGAAGGAAAGGCAAAAGTGAGAGAGTTAGAGAGAGAGTGTGTCTCTGTGTCTCTGTGTGTGTTGTTTGTGTGTGTGTGTGTGTGTGTGTGTGTGTGGTGTGAGTGTGTCTGCAGATCCAGACTTAAAAAAGCCAGAGTTAAAGCACCAGCTAACATTGTCACATGCAAGTACTAAATGTTTAGTAAAATATGAACACAAAGTTATTTGTGTCACATTTCAACACAGCATCTAACCAAAGCTGACACCTTTACTGTTATTAGCACGCTTTGTAATGACGTCTAATCGGCAATAATAATCAGTTTGGGAGGAGGGCTATGAGGTGCTTCTGCTCCCTGTCTCAAAGAAAGAGAGTGAGATAGATCCAAAACAAGTGCTGGGCTAAAATATACAATGAAGGTGTCCCTACCACCTCCATCTGTCATCCTCCCATCACACACACACACACACACACACCCTCAGCCCTCCCACCCCACCCTCTTGATCTGTCCGCCATCACAGATAAGAAACATGGAGGAGCTCTCCAAGTTGAGCCTGGCTGTCGTTCCTGCAAGTTGGTGGAGCATTAAAGTTTTTTTTGTTTTTTTTTTTCCTGTCACTGTGACCATCTTGGACGGGTGCACATACATGTACAGCTGAAGTTCCACACACTGAGGTCAGGCTTCAATCACTAAACCTGCATCCATTTCCACAAAAAAAAAAAAACAGTACTGTGTGTTTGTAAGGACCATACAAGTCATTTGGACTGTCTGGCCCATTTACCAGTGTTTCCCCACGTTTTACATTGGAATAAGCCATTTTGCAAATCATGTGGGGGTGCTAAAAATTTCACAAAATATAACCAAAATCCCTCAATTTCAAATTTTCAAATTTGAATTTTTAGTTGAAAAAAACCACCTTATATTGTTCTGCTACTGTGGCTAACAAAGTTGCCAACATTCAAAAACTAAAGAACTGATAACTGGCTGTGTAAAGCAAACATTTCCCTGGGAACTATTTTCTCTGGCAGAGAGACCATTTCACTCCGCCCAATTTCAAGTCCTGAAAACACAACAGTGCTGCTGCTTTTGGGAAAACTAATGTGGACGACATTGTTGCGGTGATGGAATACTGGTGAGAAGAAAGTTTGAAGTCTCTGAAAGTTCATTTTCATATCATAGTGCAAAAGATTGACAGAAACATAAAGTGTGTACATTTTGTAGCTATTACTTTAAAAGATGCAAAATCACTTGGATAATCCTTTAAAATTAACCGAGCGACTATGATGGGTAGGCCTACATGTGTGGTAAAGCAAAGTTGAATTTGATATCCATTTTTTTGTGTAATCACAATTGTTTGTGAAAGCGCTGTCTGGTCTTTTTTCCTGGCACAAGGTTACTATGTGGAAGTTTCCTGCAGATGCTACCACTGGATATACTTTCCAATTTAAATGGGAAAATAACAAGAAAAGAGCTGTTTAATTTCCTCAAAAAATGGGTACCGGGATTTGTGTTTTTATACTGGCATAATATCTCCTTACAGGTGATCTCGGAGCGGGGACATGAGGAGAGGAATGGTACAGTTCTGGATCAAGTTGTGTCTTAAATATCTATCCAGTGCTGTGGTGAGAGAGACAACAGTATTAGAAAAAAATACATTCACTAGGGATTTTTTTTTTTTGTCAGTGCTCTCGGAAAAAAAATGCATTAACACAACATATAGAGGAGGGGTGTTGCAGCAGTGAGGAGCATATGTCATATAATGAGGCTGACAAGTTGAACACAAAGGAACGGGCTGCCCCCCTCCCTGTGCAGGGAGCCCCCAGGAGGGTTAGCTGATGGAAACCTCCTTATTGTAAATGCAGACATATCTGAGTGCAGAAAAGCACACAAGGTCGGAGGTCACTCTGGTTTCTGTAAATGACCATCTTTGAGTGTGGCTATTTGTGTGTTTATGTTGCTAAATGAGTTTTTAACATGGAGGAAATGTCAACACACACACGCTCACTCACCCATAGTGGAGCGTGCAGTCACCTTGAGACGAGGCCCCCAGGTAAAAAATGGCAATACTGACTGGATTGGTCAGTTCTGAGATATCTTATTCTGTTGCATTCAAAATAATCATGAAAAACTATAAATAGCTGAGCCTTTGAAACCCAGGAGCCTTGATTTTATTTAACACATATTTCACCTCAAAGCCCTTATTTCATTTAATTTTTTATTTTAAATTTTTTTGGGTACTTTTATGGTATTTTTTGTGATCTAGTTTAAATATTTATAATAATTATTTTAATAATTGTTTCTGGAAATGTTTTACTTTTTGGCTAATTTTCTAACAGCTTTTTGTAAAATAAATAAATCAATAAACTATTAAAAAACTTTTTTTTTAGCGGTCACTAATTACTTACTAATACTAATTACTTAGTAACTCATTTCTTGCACATTTTCAGGTCATTTCTTGCTCATTTGCCCATCATGTTCTCCCTCCATTTTTTGAAAGAATTAAGTGAATTTTCTTGGGTTTCAAAAGGTTAACACAACATCTATATACAGACAAGCACGAAAAAACATTTTCTAAAAACTCTTTCTCAGCTGAACCTGGTGATACGGCCAACAAATTAGACTTGCTGCTGCTTCTTAACCAAACATGCGATTAATGTGTTGTTTCAATTATTCTCTTCTTCTTCCTCCTTTTCTAGTTTTCTTTCTACTCATCAGCGGGTGCATAACGCTTCACCAGTGCGAAACAACTCACCTGACAATGTAGAATAAAGGTGCTAGACCTTCAGGAAAGCAAAACTACATTCTACAAGCCGATGGTGACAGCAAATAAAGTGACAATTCCCTGGTCTTACACACACACACACACACACACACACACACACACAAACACACACACAAAGGCGTTCATAATCCCACCTCACCCCACCCCCCCTCCCACCCGCACTCCATATTCTTTTTGCAGTTGATCGGCGAGCGGAACAATCAATACCTCTAGATTGAGTAAGCAGACTGCTGAGCCTGGAATCAAGATGTTTTTTTTTTTCTTTCTTTCTTTCTTTCTTTTTTCTTCTTTCCTAACCAACAGAGGAGGAAAGAGCGTTTCACACCCACTGAAGAAGAAGTGTATGTGTGTGTGCGTGTGTGTTTTGGGGGTGGGGGTGGAGGAAAGGGGGGGACGCAGATGGACAAGTGCTTTTACGGCTGAGTCTTCCTCTGGCTTGGTGCCACGGCCACAGACTCTCTTTGTTTGCCAGGCTACTAAACTAATAGAGATAAAGGCAGGTTCCTGCTGGCCCCGAATTAGAAAGTCATTAAGGAATAAACACACATGGGAGCATGCATACACATACGCATGCTCACACACACACATACACACACACACACACAAGCACCCGCACACACACATACCTACATCTATCTATCTAAGTTTGCATGTACACATGCAGAACTGCAGAAGGCTCTTACACATATGCCTCTGCACATGTGCACTCATGCACAGAACTGTGTGCTTTTAGCTGTACCTCATCACAGAGGTGAATGAGGACTGTGTATGTATTTATGAACAATTTTGGTGGAAGAGAGAGAGACAGAGAGAGAGAGAGACTTGTGACACCTCCAGTCAATACGATGAATGAAAAAACAAACATCCCCAACTTGGTGCCAGGGGGAACTCCTTTATTTACTTCCACTCCTCACATTCTCGTTCATTTTTCTGTCATGTCATAATTCAAACGTCCGACTCTTGCGCGCTCTTTGTCATTTCAACAAGGCTTTGACCGATCTTGGTGTTTGAAGGCCAAGACTAATATTTTCATAGAAAGTGACTGAAACTCTAATCTGTCTCTTTTAAATGACTAAAAAAATTTACAAAGAAAAAAAATGAAAAAAAGTGCCCCCCCCCACCAAACTTTTTTGTTTCTTGGCAGGTTGTAATGTGTGGGTGTAAGACATTTATACCGTCAAGTCACTCTAAGACTCTCCATTAAAACCCAGACTAATGAAATTGCTTTTGGTGTGTTGCAGTTCTGTAAACCTTTAAACTCTTTTCTCCGTTGTAAATCTCTCCATAAGTAGCTTTAAAATGCGAAAAAAAAAAAAAAAAAAATTCCCATATTGTAGGACAGTGTCACAATCATATTATGAAGCTGCTGGTTGCGGCTTCATTGAAGCTGCATCACACGTACAGAGTGAAATATTCAAAGCCAAGATGCTGTTGTTTTATGGCTGAGGCATCACATCAAATAGAAAATATCTGAAGAGTTGAAGAGGTTAAAAAAAAAAAAGAAAATCAGACAAGACAATGGCTTAGTTATTTGGCTTTCTCCCTAAACTCTAAATATATATTTATTATTATCATTATTATTCTTGCTTCAACTTTTTTTCCCAAGTTAGGTAGTCTGTATGATGATCATGTCTGTAAACAGCAAAACAGTCTGATTGCTGTCAGTCTTGCATTATTGCTCAGATTATAATCCTTTCTGCATCTGTATTGATTGGGGTGAATTCTTAGATTTTCACTGCTTTAGGAATCAAACCTAGATTTTTCTGCACGTTTTTCTGTGATCACAGAGGAACCTCCATCACAGACCACACTGATCAGCTGATATTTGGCAAATGGCTGATGTCTGACCCTATTTTCAGCATAACTTCCCAGATCTCAGCGTATTTGGGAAGTTAAGGCTTGCCTCCCCCTTCCCGTCTGGCCTCCGCTTCCCTGCTGCCGTCTCAACATTAGTTAAGATGGCTGCACGGTGGCTGGGAAAAAGCAGGAGGGTGTTTAAAGCTCTCCGAGGTGCAGGGCGACTAAACTAGCTCATTTGTTAGTTCTGCATTCCTGAAGACAACCTTACAAATGGAGCCGCTATCCAATTATTACCAGGGAGGAAAGCTGAGCTTACAGCTAGCCTCGCTCCAATCTATTACCCCGGCTCTCTGGATATGTTACTGTACACTGAGGGCGGACTGTTTCACATAAACACACACACTCGTAGGGTCAATATAGGCAAGCTATCGTTGATATATAAGGAGGCGATCACAGTGCAGCAGCATGGCGTATTAAAATTCCAATAAACGGTAAATGCAAGAATTAAGTTTAACTTCTGAATCGGTTACAGAGACGGAGAGATAGGGAGAGACGGTGTTTTATCAAATGTGAACATGTGCAGGTTCAGAGGCTGATCATTTAGAAGATTTACACACAGACACACACACACACAAAGCATAACAATACCTGTGCTTAAATCAAGGCTCACAGCGCATTAAAATGAGTTCATAAAAAAAAAAAAAAAAAAAAAAAACGGCATATGGAAGCCCCAGCAGAGGCATTCTTATTCCTATCTGTGAAAATTCATTACGGATTCTCACAATGAGTGTGTGTGAGAATTCACCGCTTGTTCTCGTCTCCGGCTAAACAAAGGCACATGTGCTTGTTTTCAGACCGAGATGCGGCATGGCCTGATTTCAAAGGCGAAACTTGAAAGACGACAGACAGCTATTTACAATATTTATACATTTAGGATGCTGATACTATGCATATTATGTGTCTGTCTTTCTGTGTGTGTGTGCGTGTGTGTGTGTGTGTGTGAGTGGAAACAACAGTAGGAAGGGAATCGCTGATGAAAAAAGGTTACTTTGGAAATTCTCTGATAATTGGTGCCTTAAAAGGAGCTCATTTTTAACTATGTCACCGCGACTGCTCGATGACAATTAATCTGTTTGCGGCTGCTTCCTTGGCATCTGTGCCAATTACTTTATATGCTAATATATGTAAATGACATTTCAGATGCCAGTTTCAAGTATTATGCGAGTGGCATATTGTGTCTTTTTTTTTTTAAGTCATATTGTTGAGGCTGATCAACAATGTGAGTGCTTTAAATTCAGAGGTGTAGAAGTTATGAACGCAGCTAAATGTTCCCTCAGTAACTGTGTAACCATGAAAAACATGTTTGACAAGAACAAAATTACTTTTATGGTGATTTTTTCTTTAAACAAACCTATAATTCAATTGTAAGAAAATCGACCAAAGGCCAAACTCTCTTTGTGATATATACGTATGTGTATATATATATATATATATATATATATATATATATCCAGTTTAGTCTTTTGTGGTCTAGTCTTTTGACTGATATGGGTTTTTAAAGGCCGACCAATATTTTCACACTGATGTTGGCGATATATTTTTCTATGTTCATGCAAAAACATGCCATTATTTCCCTTAAAATTTTGCTAAATTTTTTATGAGGTTGGAAAACCCTCTGAAACACCATTAAAGCCATTTAAAATCCTCAACTAATGTAATTTTTTGTGTGTTTTTAAATGTTTCTTTTTGTTTATTTTTAGGGTTTGTCCCTCTTTGAAGTAGAGAGAGCCACCAAATCTAATCAATGGTAGAAGCTCTGGCTTATATTACTGCCTTTAAATGAAGAATTCATTCAAATCAAATGTCATTGGTGCTGGATCACAACTTCTAGTATTTAATAAAAGGACATAGGCCACATATATCAGCCTGTCCTCAGTGATTCCTGCCCTTGCATGCAGGAGAATCAGATTTAACAAATACGGCAAGTCCCTGTCCTGCCGACGTGTCCTCGAGCAAGATGCCGACTCCCTGCCAGGTTGGCTGTGACCTCTGACCTCCCTGTGGAAGGCCTGGCTTCCCTCCCATAGAGGATCACAGTGACTTCAGACTCCCAATGTCATAAAATATGTTCAAATTAAAGTGTCCAACATTTAGAATCAACTGTATAAACAGAGTTAAAGCAGCATTAACCCAAACAGCTGTCAGTGTGTTATCCTCTTTTTTCTTTTCTTTCTTTCTTTCTTTTTTTTTTTTTACATCAGGAAACTTTGACGGTCGGTACAGTAAACTGAGGGATTGCTCTGTTATTTTGCATAAGTGGAATAACGCTGAGTAAATGTTAATGAATGCACTTTGAGCATGTTTCAAGAGCCCTTTTTTCTCTTTATATAAATGGCAGTAATTACCGGCAACCCCCCCAAACGCACACACAGATGCGCGCGCGCACACACACACACACACACCCCACCCCTTCTCTGGAGATGCTACATTGGCAGACAGAGGTGCTTAAAGATACTTTTCTATTGTTCCTTTATTTCCCAGCTTCTGTCCTCCGCTCTGCAGCCTTCCATCTGTTCAACTGAAGATGTCACTGTTGTATACCAAATATCTGCTCGCAAAGCGTGTGTGTCTGTGTGTGTGTGTGTGTGTGTGTGTGTGAGAGAGAGACAGAGAAAGCAAGGGAGAGAGTGAGAGTTGAGAGAATATGTTTTCATGTTCATCAGTTAGAAACAAAGCTACGTTGTTGTGTGTAAGGCGTTTGACTGTGAAGTTTTGACAATGCAGGGGGCTGGGGGGTGAGTGGGGGGGTCAAAACAGACAATATCAGATCCGTTAGAATTAATCTAGCTGGGCAATCTTTAAGTAAGAGATAGATGCAGAATGTAAATGCAGTAAAATGAAGTACTGCATTGTATTTTATAGTTCAGCAATTTAACTTAACAATTGTGGATGAAAACCAAAGAAACTGCAAAAAATGAAATAAAAAAAATGCAAGTGAATAAACTGTCACTTTTCTTTGTCATTTAACAACAAGCACAATAAAAGCTCAAACTGATACCTACAGTACTTCTTCCCGGTGGTATGTGGTGTAGTGTTTCGATGGCCCAGATGCTATGAAAATACAGGCAAAACCAGAAATGGCTATATTCCAGCACCAGCCTATTCACCACTGCACAGCAATTAAGGAAATATCGCATGGTGTTTAAGGGGTGGGAGTGGTGCCAAGCTTGTTTTTAACCTACACTTGCATTGTTATAGTTTTTTTTTTTTTTTTGTCATTACAGCATCAACTTATTTAGTAAGTTATGATTTGATAGTTATACTGATGGTGTTTATTGGGAGCGAGGCAGGGGAGGTGACAACGACGGCAAAATAAAGTCACAGCCATGAAAACAAGGGCTTGAAGATCAGACGCTGAAATATAGTATATGAACAAAACAGAAAATATTGTCAAGCCTCTCTGACCCGGTATGCAAAAATAAAGATGCAAAGGCAAAACATGCAGCTGCACTGGAATAGTCACTCACTCACACACACACACACAAACAGCAATTACATTTACTCTTCTTAATGGGATGAAGTCACTGCTAGTGTATTTTTGGGGACCCATTTTTTATGAGTATGTTTTGAACTATGCACTGAACTTAAACGACGTATTGTAAAGTATTTTGTAGGCTAATCTCAGATGTACCTGCACCAAGAAATGTTACAGCAAAACTGAGCTGTGGTGGAGTGTTAGGTCCACATGGTGGTGAAACATCATCGTTAGTTGCTCCGTCCTCCCCTGTGCCTCTAATCCACAAAACTGGATTTGTGTTTCTCCACTGACTTACATATCACAACAAAACAGCTCTCAAAATAACATTTTTAGGGCAAAAGTGAACGCGAACAAAGTGGATTTTTGCCAGTATAAAAAACAAGCCCATGAACCCATTTTTTGAGGAAATTAAACGGCTAGTTTAATTTTACTATTTGAATTGGAAAGTAGATCCAGTTGCAGGAAACGTCAGCAGCATTGCAGTAACCTTGTGCCAAGAAGAAACCACCTGATTGAACTGATATTCACAAATAAACAAAAAATGGGTACCAGAGTTTAATTTTGCTTTAAACAACAGTAAATGTAGGCCTACCCATGATGCTCCTCAGTCAATATTAAAGGACCATACCAGAGATTTTGCATGTTTGGTGTTATTGCCAACAATATATATATATATATATATATATACTTGAGGTTTATTTTGGAATTGTGATATTTCAGACTTTCTTCACACCAGTATTCCATCACTGTAATAAAGTCCTCCCTATTAGTTTTCCTAAAAGCAGCAGCACTGTTGTGTTTTGGTGACTTGTTTTGGGCAGAGTTAAATTGTGCCTCTGTCGGTGTTTCCCCAGGAAAATATTGACTTTCCACAGCCAATTATCGGTTCTGTGGTTTATGAATGGGGCCGACTCTGTTAACCACAGGTGAACATTATAAGGTGGATGTTTCAACCAAAAATTCCAATTTGAAAATTGAGGGATTTTGATAATATCTTGTGAAATCTTCAGTACCTCTGCATGATTTGTGAAATGGTTTCCTGCGATGTAAAGTGTGGGTATGGTGCAATAAATTGGCCAAAAGCTAAACACCACCGGTATGATCCTTTAACTAACTACAACGTAACACAATCACATTTATTCTTGATCATAGTTTAGTTTCTCTTCAGCTGCAATATTATTGGGTTATAGCCTGATTTGTTTTCAAGTGTTCTTTAAAGCGAAAAATCATAAAAAGAAAATTCAGTATTATTGAAAAATGGGGTTGGACATTTTCTGAATAATCACATGGATTTCTTTTTTTTTTTTTTATTTCAGAAAGCTGAACATAGACTGAGAGCTGAACTCTGTCCTGCTGATCGTCTGGTACTGCATTTATTTTTGGATATTGCACTTTTACTTTTACGTCGAACACATTCTGAAGGAGCTGCTGTTTACTTTTACTTAAGTAGATCTTTCCGCTGGTAACTTCACTTCACTTTACTTATGGAACAGTGCTTGTACTTGAGCAGGATATTTTAGTTCTCTCTCCACCCGTCTATGCCCAGGAGGATAGCGAGACATGATCACACACCACTCAAACAAGAGTGCTTCATCAGTATTCGGCTATGATCTTATACTGCCACACCTACCAGTACACCCATCGCCTCTCTCTGTCTCTCCTCTCTCCCCATCATACCCTGTATTTATCAGTCTGTGTGAGTTTCTAATCCCTCTCTTTAGCAGCGGTGTGTGAAAGCTAACACTCCTCCATGTGATTATGGAGGGCCCTGGGCTGCTGATTATCTGGAGAGACCACCGCCGAGACCCCCGGCCATGCTCTCCAGCCAGCGCTGCTTAATTGATCGTCACACTTTTCGAGATTTTTTTTTTTTTTTTTTTTTTTTAATCAACACAGGTAAAAGTGAACTCCTTTGGTTGTTCTGGTTGCAGGAGATTACACTCCATCTTGATTTTTTTTTTTTTTTTTTTAAATGGGTGTTGAGGTTTCTCTGTCTGTACGCGACACCTGATTCCTCTGGGATGTGAGAGCACTTTGAAACTTTGTTCAGAAAAGTTTCATTCTGTTGCAATGACAGTGTTAAATTTAAAAATGTAAATTATTAGTTGTGTCAGTATTAAAACATTTTTGCTTAGAGTATGGGCCTTGAACCCTAAAGAAAATAAAGTGCACTTTATTCCCTTCCCTTTCACCTTTTCAATCATTTTTTCAAAGCTCATTGGAGGAGGTCCACGACTCCTCCCATCTACACCACCCCTCCATCGGGCCTGGCGAGGGAGGTGACACCGAGCAAGAAGTGATCACGCCGAGCCGTTTTGAGCTTCACCTCCCCTTCAGCTTCCCCGGTGTCCTCAGTGCCATCTCTCGGAGGCGTTTAATGAGTTTTAGTGGGTAGACAGTGGCCGTGGCGCTACCTGTGATTGGGTCTTTACACAGGTGAATATGCATCCAGGGCTCGGTAAAAGGCTCCACGTCCGTGACATTTCCCAAATGGACTCCCTGAGGGCAAACTCTGCCAATTGCCTCGCCATTAGTTTTGTCTCCGTGTTGTCTATGAGGCTGGCTGAATTACAGACCATTTTAAAAGTCATATTCCTCACGCAAAACAGAGCACCCCTGTCTCGTGCACTGTGGCATTTAGTTCCAAGCTAAAATTGGAATATGGAGGGGGGTTGGAATTAAGGGTTGGTTATTCAAATGCCTTTTTTTCTGAAGATTTTCTGCTGTTAGGACACAGGCATCAGACAAGGCCAGGAGGAAGCATGTAGTAATGAATGTGTAGCATCAAGTGCCTTTTTTTTCTGTTGACTTATTCCCACTTAATTGCTTTAAGTTGGCATGTATGCAGCAAGGACAAAATATCTTTACTGTCACCTTGAGTAAAAGCATTACAAACAATGCAGTCTTAAGTACAAAATGGATGCAATGTGTTTTTATAAATGTGCACAATAACAACAGTGTTCAAGTAGATCATGTCCCTATGTTTGGGGAAAACAAAGGCTAGTTTCCATATGCTTTATATGCCCTACCAAGCCATTTTCTCCCTGTATTTCAGTTTTTTCCTTCCTTTGAAAAAAAAAAAAAATCCAAATCATATCCAAAATCTAAGCCACCAAAGAAAAAGAATTAGTAAGTAATTAATGGAAATAATAATGATAATAAAATGTACTAAATGAATGTGTGTAAGTGTATATATGTATGCATATGTGTGCTGTTCCCTTCCATGGGTTTGAGCTCGTCTCCTCCAGCACACAGCTAACCAGGCTGGGTCCTGCAGCCGGCGGGCCCCCTCCCAGGGTGTGGGTCCTGCAGCCGGCGGGCCCCCTCCCAGGGTGTGGGTCCTGCAGCCGGCATCTAGTTGCCCGGCTGCTGCGTCCCTCTGTCTTCATCTATCCACTCCCCCCTCATCCTACCCATCCCACCCCAAACCTCCAACCCCTGCCCCCCGCCCCACCCTTCTTCCTGTAGTCGCCCCCTCCACCACACACACACTCACATATCACACCTGTATCTTTCTGCTCATTAACCCCTCTCATTTGAACTTTCTCCTCCTCTAAGACACACTAAAAAAAAAAAAAAAAAGCAAATCAAAATCAAGGCTGCATCTTGATTTTGATTTGCTTTTTTTTTTTTTTTTTTTTTTGCTCTGTCCCAATGATGTCAACTATATTCCAACTGCTACCCCCTCCATTCCACCTCCTAACTTCAAGTTCTGTATCGCTTTACACTTGTATTGTTGTCTCTTTACTGCACAATAAAAATGAACTAAAAAAAAAAAAAAAGAAAAAGAAAAATTTGAAAGGATGCAGAGCAATGATCAGACAGGAAACTCTACGCATTAGAATACCACGGAGCTCCTTGTATCCGGCCGCCGACATACCTTAGAAAAAGAATGAGCTGTGGTCCGTCGCTGTTTGTATGCAGTGTACACTGAAAAGGCGGCTTAGTGACAGTCGGCGTACAGATTACATTCCAAGCATAGCTCCCCATAAAATGGAGAAAGCAGTCACACCGTAAGCAAGCAGAGAAAACTATCCCTTTTTCCACCACCACCAACACCACCCCGGGATTTCCACCTATGAACTAGATGGAGAGGAAATGTTTGGAGTGAACTGCTTAGCTGGTGACTCGATAATGTTAAACTAAAGCAATAAGCCGCACAGTTTGCGCGGCTTAGCCAATCACAATCCAGGACTGGAACTATCTGTTTTATAAGTGGAAGTATTTAATGTCAGGCCATGAAATAGAATCATTTATTCATTTAGCAGCGGGTAGTGAAAGGGGACATTGTTGTTACTGTACTATGTTTAGCTTTTAAATGTACCTAGGCCACTGTGGGGGGGCACAGATGGCTTAAATAACCCTCTGATAAACGGTGACTGAAGAAAGAAACAGCATACTCACTGAATGTTGCTTTACTGTGTGGTGGGTGTGTCGTGGGCAACGTCTGCATGTATGTGTGTGGATATATAAGAAAGGGCAATTAGACACCACAGGTACTGTTTCATCAGTGGGAGAGAGTGAGAGAGGGAGGGGGGTGGAGAAAGAGAGAGAGGGGAAACAGAGAATGGAGAGAAGCGTTCACCTGGCTGATCTGAAGAAGTCATTTCAAGAGATTATGCCGGAGTTGACACTTATCTGTCATATGTATGAAACCATTTGACATTATTCACCCTTGATGTGTCCCGTCAGCGTGGACGGTTGCTGAGGTGACTGTGTGTCAGTCGCTTTCGCATGAAATGATTGCTACATGTTGCATTTTGTGCGTCACAGAAATCCTGTTACCTTCCCTCTTCCTTCCTTCCTTTCCTCCTCTCTTCCTTCCCTCCTCCCTTCCTTCCTTCCTCAGTCCCTCCCAGAACTGATTCCAATCCAGACACATAACCCAGAGTCTAAATGACAAACGAGCTATTATATTAAATGGGCAGCTTTTACCTCACATTATGTAAAATCAAACACACTATGGTAAGAAAATGGCTCCTTTAATAATCATATTTAAGATCCATGTAAAGCCACAGGTATTAGCTGGTGAAAGCGTTAGCTCTTTCCCCGAGCAGTAATGGTTGTGGCCATCTAAGTGTGCTGTTAAGAGTTTTAAGTCGGCTCCGCAGTAATATTTTCTCTCTGAAGAAAAGGAAGCAGTCACACTCCCATAGCACCACTCAAAGTGGTAAAGTAACACATCCAGTGAAAAGGAGGAAATGATTATTACTTTGCTCTCATAGTTTATTTAGAGCACAGGCATTGCTAATGTTTTTCCTTTGAGAACTCATGGATTTCATATGGATTTTCTTCGTACAGTCTATGATTAATTTGTGCCTGTTCTAGAGAAAAACATGTTTTGTTTTTTTTTTTGTCTTGCATCCCAAATCACCTAGCACAGTAATAATTTGGAAATACAGGGCTACCTCATCAGGAGTGTGTGTGTGTGTGTGGCTTGGCTCTAGTTTAGTATGGTCAATTTGCATATTTTTTTTCTTCTTTTTTTTTTTTTATTATCAGATCTACAGAGGGTATCATTCCAGAGCCCAGGTAACCTGTACATCACTCATATATAGTGAATTTCTAAAATACTGTCACAAAAAGTGCCACAACTACAACATGAAATAAAGCACTTCACAAGTCTTCTGAGTCTTCTCTTACAGTAATGGAAAGTCACCAAAAATCATGGAATGTTGTGAGTTCTCAAATGGCTATCGTGACTGAACTTTGGTAGAGTGTTGGCTTGTGTAGTTCCCTGGATGTGACATGACTCCGCATGGTGGTGAACTATCTTCATTAGTTGCTCTGAGCTCCCCTGGGCTGCTAATCCACGATACTGGATTTCTATTGCTCCTTGCCCTTTCATAGAAAGGCAAAACACTTTTAGCACATAAATGGATGCAAACAAAGTGGATTACGCCAATAAAAAGCCCAGTGCCCATTTTTTCTTGCTGGTGCAAGGTTACTATGTGGACATTCCCTGCAGACACTACCTGCCGGATCTACTTTCCAATTCAAATAGAAAATTAGCAAGAAGAGAGTTGTTCAATTTCCTCAAAAATTGATTTTTTGTTTTTTTATACTGGCAAAATCTGTTTTGTTCAAGGTTGTTTACATGTTCAAACTGTTATGACCTGTTTTGCTATGGAGGTGAACGGAGAGATTCAAAAAGTGCTGTGGACTAGTTACAGGGGGCTGATGACAGCAGAGAAGAGCAGCAGCCTTGAATAATTAACAATTATTCAAGGCCTCTCTCCACCGCCATGCCACCATGACCAACATGTTGTCTTAAAGACATGTCACCCATAAGATACATACTATATACTAACAAAAGAAGGAATGAGGCATTAGCTCAATCTAATAGCAGTAGGTAGATTTCTATTTCCTATACCCACTTAAAAAACTTTATTACAAACCTGCTAGTTGCATCTGAAGGATGATTTCCTTGAACTACAGATTCAAGGAAATACGGGAGCTTCATCAAGGCTACTCCTCCATGTGCAAATGCAGTACTGTGATTGGCTGTGTTCTCATGGCAAGTTCAACGAATTTAAACATCTGGTACAGCAGACATCAGCTCTAGCCAGCAAAAAAAAATCTGACTCCATTCAACGCGTTGGCCAAGGTGCATGCAAAACATTTTTTGCACGTTTTTGAACGTATCACAAGTAAATGTTCCTTTACAACCATGTTATCATGACTGTCACAATGTCATTACTGTTATGTCATCGCCACCATGTTGTCATTATTGTGATGCTGCCATTAATGCCACACCATCATCAACACCACGTCTGCAGTGCCAAATGCCCTACACCAAACAGGTGCCAGATAAGCGGAGCTTCTGCCAAGCTTGTAACCAACATGCCATGCATGGTGATAGTATTAAATGCTAGAGCACTGCTGTGTAGAAACACTTCTGTATTCCCTTGCAGGTACATTTATCAGCACAACACTGCACACACAAAGTAAAAGTGAAGTCCTTTGGAATTTGCTGGTTTGTAATATTGCTCTGATCTGTTTTTTGTAACTGCCTTCCCATCATAATACTCTACATGACAAAAATGCTTTTTTGACCTTAGGATGCTGTGACTGTGGATGCACAAACTTCTGCAGGACAATCAACTAGATTTTTTTCTCATTTCCCTTCATATGATTACATAGACTATTTGCAGATAGTTTTGCAGGACACTGAGGGTATGCAAATAACTTATTGATCACTGACAGGGGTGAACCAGGGGACAGCTGCGGTGATGCCTAAACTGCAGACCTTGACTTTGGCTAGCCTCCTGTCAGTGCTTTAATAAGATGCCTAGCGACACACAGTGTGTCACAGGGAATGCCAGGACACTGGCATCTAGAGCCAACATTGCCCGGAACCACATAAGTGTCTTTGTGGGGGGGGGGGAGATCTCTGACCTCTCCAACAGAGCGAGGGGGGACCGGCATCTGCTTTAATAAGGCTGCCCACTCTTCATTCACCATCTCACCCTGACTCCCCAAGCTGTGGCATGGGCATTGGCATTGGAGAGGGGTGGCAGAGGTAACAGCTGGCTGCAGCCATGCAGGCATGGCCGTGGCATGACCAGGGCTTTATTAGTAGCGTCCAGGACACCAGCTGATCCTCCCCCAGGGTCCCTGTCACACTGATGTCTTCATCGCTAAGCTGAGCAGACAGGCCAGGCCTGCCAGCCAGCGGAGGTGACAACAAATCCAATTACCTCCCCTCCATGGTGCCCGGACCAGACTTTTGGGGGGGGGGGGGGCGGTAGTGGATGTTGCAAGGATAGAGGATGAGGGACGTGCAGGACAAGATGTGAGACAAGATGTGGTATGTTGGGTATGTTGACAACAGACTGAGGTAGAGGATCTTAGAGTGGCCTCCAAATGTTACAACAGGGCTGATCCAGGCTCTGCTTTTTAACGGGCAACTAAAGGCACCAAAGCAGCTTGCAGGAGCCCTGGAAGGAGCATTTAGGGCAGGCAGGAAGAAATGAAGGAGGTTAAGACAAAAGAGATGCAGAGCACCTTGTTCTATCTGCAAGCATCAACGAAAACACACATCACTTTCATTTCAGTCAGAGAGGCTGTCTATACATGCTGCGAACATAGCAAACGATGACACAACATCTTTCCCCAAACCATCTATGTATGTCCAGTGTCCGGTGTTTTTTGTCTGTTTTGCTACTATCCCCCATTTTGCCATTGCCAAAGTCATACAAATTGAATCCATGATTTGTTTATCTTTAGACTTGCCACATGGACATAATGCTTACAGTGTGGACAGCATCAGCTGTCAAGACGTGCTGTCCAGATGTGCAGATGCAGTTAGGACAACGGGTAATGCTGATCGTTTCTGAGACAGAAAAAGACAGCCATCAGAGGGTCTAAGGTGACAGCAACAATATTTGTTTCTCATACATAGTTTACAATGACACTTTGAAGGACCATACCAGTGATTTTGCATGTTTAGTGTAATGTCTATAAAATGTAGAAAAAATTCTAATTTGAAAATCATAGCATTTTGATTATCCAAATCCCATGCTACAGCACTTCACATCAATGCATGAAAAACAAACACATCACTGTGCGAATATACTTAGCAGTCACCGCTCTTCGGAGTCAAAATAGAGGACGCTGTCGGCTAAAAGCTTCAAGATCCATGTCTATCAGGTGAGGATCGCTGGCCCTGATCACAGACAGCACTGAGTGGCCATAACCTTGAACGTGCCCAAACCTGCTTCACCCCATTTAGGGTCCTTGATTTCCATACCAAGCAGGGGGAATGTGGTGGTTGAAAAAAATCTGACACAATCAGTTGGTATTGGCCCCAGCTTTCAGAGCCTGCTTTTTAACATTAACTCAATTAAATCTCCATAAACAAATTGGTTCCTATGGACAGTCTGGGATGCAACATGTTAAGTGCTGATCATCACAGGCCAGTATTGATCTGCGATCGGAGCTGCTGTACTCAGGGTGGATTAAGGTGAAGGAGAGGGGAAACTTAGTTTGAGGAGGGAGGGAGGGAGGGACCTGAATGGAGAGCAAAGTGAAGGAGGCAAACCACCAAGGCAAATCTCCCAAGCCGTCATGTTTCCCCTCACTCCGTCAATTACCTCCCTCTCCTCTTCTCTCCACCGGAACCCTTCTGCTGTGTCGAAGGAGTCTCACCTTATCATCTGCAGAGCTTTAGTGTCGGAGTTTTGCCTTCAGTCGGTGACTTTGGTGCCCAACCGGAGAAGATCATTCACCACCTCCTCCTACAGGGATGGGATGATCGATTCATGAGTGGGGAAAAAAAGAGGGGATAGCGGGGGTATGTGTGTCGGAGGGGTGGCGGGGGGATGGAGTCGGTGGCTGGGCCGATTCATGGGCAGAGAGAGAGGCAGAGAGAAAGAGCGGCTCTCACTTTTGAAGGTGGTTGAAGGCTTGCCAAGATATTTCATATTCATAGTGAAAATATTCAGCGCGCATGGTGGACAGGGGCAATTTCTGCAGTCAGCCCGCCATTCAAAAGTGAAAGGGATGTGGCTTGGTGGATGAAGGGAAAGGGAGAGAGAGAGAGAGATAGGCACGCAGAGGGCTTCATGGTAGTCAGATGAGGGGCTGCCAGCTGCTGATGGGTGACTGGGGGCTGTTTGAGCGTGGCGCCTCAGGACATGCCCGTCGAAAGGCGATGCGATCTGATACCCCCACTTATGCGTGGCTTATATACATATGCCCCCTCTTATGCAGAGGAGGCCCATATCAATTGCAGAACTTTCAGTGTTTTGGTCTTTATGCCAAGTTGTTTGAGCGAGAGTCTAGCATGTCTGAATGGGGAATGTGGACTTACTGGGCTACGACTGCTGAGACAAGTCTGCTCTGCATAAAATGACCTTGTGGTTCCTTCAACATGTTGAATCTCACTGACTGCTGTGTGTATGCAATAACACAACTTTTGCAGTATGACATCAACTATATCGCTCATCAAAAAGCAATCTTAATTTTCACTCCAACTTGCTACAACAGTGTTTCTATCAGTCCATACTCATTTGACTTAACCTCTTCAACTCCTCAAACTTTGCTGAAACTGTATTTTAAATTCTATTGGAGATTAGGTTTCCAAACATCCCAGATATGTTCTGCTGAATTCCAGGGAAATGTGTACAAATGACAGTCAAGATATGTAGATATTTTCGATTTGATGTGATGCTGCAGCCATAAAGCAATGGCATCTTGGCTATGAATATTTCACTCTATAAGTGTGATGTAGCTTCAATGAAGCTGCAGCCAGCAGATACACAATAAGGATGTGACGCTGTTGTACAATATGGAAAACATGCTTTTGTTTTTGTTTTTCTCTAACTTTGAAGCTGCTTGAGGGGAAATTTACAGGAAAGGTGGATTTCAAGGGGTTAATTCAATAATTTGATAGTTTTGAAAACCTGCCCCAGAGTTCTATCAGTGGACAAGCAACTGTCCAGTGAACATTTTTCAAATCCAAAAGGTTGTCACTGACAGACCAACACAACTGTGAAAAGTGACACTGTGCATTTGGGGGCTTACCATAGGAGGTTTGCATGTGTTGCTCTCCACTTAAAGAAGGTTTAACATCACTTTACAAGTGTTGCTTTCTGAAACTAAAATGCATGCACAACTACCAAGTGCACATTAATGACAGTTTTGCTCAAATTACCGGATACTGTCTGGATGCTCCAAATGCTAACTGGTAGGTGAACTTCCCCCCAGCTAACATTCTTAAAAATAATTGCAAAGAAGGTTTAACATCAATCTGAAGTGTTGCTTTCTGAAAACTAAAATGTATATGATTTCTGAGTGCGCATGAATTATAGTTCTACTCAAATTACTATTTGTAACTGCATTTTCCCTGTTTTTAAGATCTGGAAAGATCCAGTAGCTTCTACATTTGCTGTATCACTCCACGCCAAAGAGGCAGTAGCCACCACAGAAACAGAGGTAAGTTTGTTAAGTTTGCTTAAGTTTGTTGTTTTTTGATGTCTTTATTGAACAAATGAACACATGTTGAAGGGCAAAAATAACTACTTTCTCTAAAAGCTGGCTAGTCAGCTTCTTCTTTTCCTCTGCTACCCTCTATCACATGTTTCACGTACCTTTCAGCCACCTTGTTTTTTTTTTTTTTAACTTTTTATTTATTTATTTATTTATTTACACCATTTCAGGCTGTAAAATAGTTCATTTGATTGCATTAAAGAATGTTAGCCAGGGGCAAGTCCACCTCAGTGGCAGGAGGCTAACAGTTAGCATTTGGAGCATCCAGCCAGTATCCAGCACTCAGTAACACTGAGAGGAAGAGAGCACCACTACTGTCCTACACAACAGCTGTGACTGTAGACTGTAGTTAAAATCTTTACTTTCTTGATTTCATTTATGTCCAGTTGAAACCAGATGTTTGGTGCAGGGAAGGATCATTCACAAGTGCAGATCAATAGGATCTCAGGTTAGGAGAAAAATACAATTTTATTCGAAGGGACAGGTGGATGAGAGAGCATGTTTAAAGATTTGTGAAAGTTTCTCTGGTTGAAATTTTAAATTGCAGCCACTAGTGCAGGATGATGTCAGTAGAAGCCATGTGAGGTCAGTTCATGGGGACATTAAGTGGATTGTTGTATGTGTATATGTGAAACTGCTGTAATGAACATTTCAGTGTTAGACTTAGGCCTGAGCTGTGTCTATATATCCCCACCTGTTCTCCTGACTGTCGGCTCTCTGTCATGTTACAAAGACAAAAAAAAAAAAAAAAAAAAAAAAAAAAATTCCCGTCTTCCTACTTCCTGTGAAAGTGTGGGTCACACCTCTTGGTTTGGAAGAGTGGGAGTGATTAAAAATGACAGGGTGACACATCAAGTGGTATTCATCAAAGGGGAAACTTGAGAACCTTGCTCCACGTCAGGACCAGCCGGCCCAAAGGGAGGAACCATGGAGGGAAGTGGGGAAGTGACTTCACCCCCCACCCACTCAGCCCCCCTCTAGACCCCAAAACACTGATCTACCCCCCCGACTACACGTCCAGTGATTACACTACACCCCCCTCCCTCCAATCCCGCACTCCCCAACACACACACAGGCACACACACGCTCAGAGGGGCTAATTAAGGCTTTAATATGCAAATGAGAGCCGCAGTAAATTACACAGCTGGCAAATATGCCTGTTTTTGCCTGAAAATACATCAGGAGTGCAGCGAGGAGTGTGTTGCTGCTGTTGTTGTTGTGTTTGCAGAGAGACAGGGGATCACCCCCCACCACCACCACCACCACACACATACACACACACACACACACACACACACACACACACACACAGACACACACACTCCCTCGTCTGCTGGAAAGATTCATCCAGCTTTGTCCCTTTCAGAGGTACCAGGAGTAAAAGTCGGCTCCCTCTACAAATAACATTGAGCATGTTGTAATTTTGTGAGAGGACACAATAGAATTTTTTTTTTTTTTTTTTTGGGTGGGGGGGTCTTAACATAACTTCAGAAAATGACAGAAAAAGTCAGCCTAGTATTGTAGTTTGAACTGGGTTTTATACTGATATATAAGCCCAGTCAGTGTGATCCACCATGAGCTGATGGGATTCCATTCTCCACGTGACCACAAGGTTTCATGAAAGGTTTTATTTCACCCTCTTTACAAAAGGTACTTTTTTCTTTTTATTTTAATATTTTTGGGGAATTGTAATTTTCTTTCAACTTAATTTTAAATACATATTGATGATAACTGTAAATATGTGGTATAATTTTTTTCTCTAATTGTCTGGCAGTGTTGGACTAATTTACTGGCCTTTTTTTTTTAATGTTTTACAAATTCTGGGGCTAATTTTGTGGTCATTGTCTTTTAGCTTTTTGCTATTTTCCAATTTGCGGTTCATTTCTTGTTATTTTACTCATCTTTTCTCATGTTTTCCACAGGGTTTTCCACAGGGTTAATGCCTGTGAAAAGACAAGTAATCAGACATTGATCCAGCATCCCTGATGTGATATTTAAATATAGAATTTCAACAATTTTAAGTGTAATTTTCTTGAAATTAAAAAAAAAAAAATGATAGTTTTCTAGTCATTTTCTGGTAATATAATTTTTTAGATTTTATTTGATTTATTTATTTTTTACTAATGTTCCTGTAATTTGTTACCTTGCCACCTTTTTCCCCTATGTTTTTGAAGGAAATCAAGTGACTTTAATCAGGTTTCAAAGGGTTGAGAATAGCCTTTTTTTAAGAGAAGAATTGCTTATTATTATTTTTTTTCTTGCCCGAAATGTATGAAATATATTCGGCAGCTCTGTTCGTCTGTTAGGTGACTGACTGATCCGGTAGCGGTGTGAACCCTGGTCCCCTCGGCTGCTCTAAGCCATTCCCTCCTGCCCTCTGAGCTGTTGCTGAGAGGTTTGTTCTGGCTGGTTGGCGTTGTCTGCCTACGTACCGTATTCCCCAGAGCACCGAGGCTATCATGATGTGAGCTGAAACCTGAATGCCGACTACATGCATGGTCAGGCTGTCCTGTCACCTACCCACCCACTGGGACTGGCCGTGACGGGAGAGGTGCCCGAAACACACCGGGGGACTCCTCTGAAATAAGGAGAATCCACCCTCTTTCAAATAATGCCCTCAACGCCGTGCAGGGCCCACAGCCATCTTTCCACCCACCCACACCAATACGCACAAATGCTTTATCATCACGTCACTCAGCTACCTCTCTCAGAGCGTGTGTTCACACTGCCAGCGTCAACAAGTCACCCAGAGTCGACTCATTTCCGACAGAGCTGAGCAACTGCAGAAACCGAGCAAAACTGTGGTCATGGTCATCAGCCGTCAACAGCACATCTGATTTTTATGCTTCCTTGTTTCCTTAATGATAGGATTTTGTTTTATGAGCTTTAGCTTCACCCTGGAGGTGCCCAATGGATGAGACGCCATTTAAAAGGACCAAGGTGCCTTGGTTCTGGAATGACCTGCCTGTGGAACTCAAGTATCTTCTGTTAAAAAGCCCATGAAACATGCTTTTTTTGATTTGATGTACTTCCTGTTGAAACAGGAGGCTTGGTGCAGGGAGACATCATTCACAAGTGCAAACCAGCAGGACCTCAGTTTGGGAGAGAAACACTGTGAAGGTTTTATTGGTTGAAATTTTAATATATGCCCACTAGTGCAGGATGACATCACTATTTAAGATGTTGTGTTTCGCTTTTGAAAATCGATTTTTATCAAAAAGCTTTCTTGTAATTGCATTTAATTTTGAACTATTGTGTTATAAATGCTCTTGTCTTGACTTTGTACTTTGTAAGTCTTGCTCTCTTCTGTTTTACATTTTTAACTCATCTAGTGCTTTGACATTTTATTCCTGGTTTTTAATAATTCTTTGTTTTGAGATCTTATTCTTCATGTTTGAATTCTTATACTTGGCTGTTTTATTCTTTCATTATCATGTATTTTATTGTTTTTTATTTATGTGTTCACTGTAAAGCACTTTGTAATGCCGGTTTTGATAAGTGCTATGCAAATAACTTTTATTACCATTTTTAATATGAAAATTTCCAGTTCTTTACAACTACAGGAATGGACTGACTACAGGAAAGACCACAGGAATGAACATATGATGTGACTCTTAGAGGTCAGCTGCATTCTTTGTTAGCTTTAATGAGTCGTTTTATTATTTTAAAAATAATAATAATGCTAATTGGCATTGGCTTGATACTTCAGCAAAATGACCCGCTCTATAAAACCAAAATTAATATGACGCAGTAATGACAATACATGGAAATGTGCAACCTTATTTTTCTCGGTCAAACTTTGCAGCTATACCAGTGCAATCAGAAATCAGTCAGGATAGAGAGAAATAACCAAGAGTGAGAACAAGTAGTGAAAAAAAACCTCTATCCTCCAATACAGCAGTGAGAGGAAAATGTCTTTCCCCTCTAAGCTGAGGACTTTGCTGTCCCTTTCACTGCTGCTCTCCTCCCACGCTACAGGGCCTCTGAAACAAGTTGCTAAACCTTCCCTTCCTGTTGCCTTCCCTTCCTGCGCGAACACACACACACACACACACACACACACACACACACACACACCACAGCGTTGTAATTATCACTCAGTGAGAGAACCACGCTCCGACAGCTACACCTCACTGACACGCGACATTCAAGAGAGGACACTCTCCGCCGTTATCGCTCGGCTCCTCTGCTGGAGAACAGCTGACAGGACGTTCACGTTGGCCAAATCCAAAGCCAAATATTTAAGCATCAAACAGGTAAACAGGACGAACAGGCTCCCCTCGTCCGACTGGCGATTAAGGGAGTCGGCGAGGGAAGTTTAGTTCATTAGCTGGGTTGACAGAGTCCCTGATAAGGATGTATAAACAGCTCCACCTTGCAATGGCTACAGAGAACTTGCCCCTCGGAAGGCTGCTTTCTCACTGGGGCCGGGCTCCATGAATATTTTAAACGGGTAAATAATTAATAATTAACGGCAAACAGGCCAATGATCAAATGGAGCAGCGTGGCAACAGACATGAAAAATCAGACTCTTGTAAACAAAGACGAGGACCCAGATTTCCTTCCCTCTTGCCACCTTCTTTTTTCGCCTTTTAAATATGCGCATCTACAATCGCCCCCCCGCATCGCCATAAAACCACACGCACATACAAAAGGCACATGTAGGAGCGCACAAACTGGCATATAGACGGCGATGCACTCTGTCAAACACACATATGCACACACACAAAGTGCTGCCATCACCCCCTCCATCAGTCACTCACATTCATACCCACACTTATTTTCCTTCAGAAGAATGAAATTTTCACGTATTCCTCGGCGACCTGGGGAATATGACTGAGCGCCGAGTGAGAACACTTGATCTGGCCACCCGCTGTTTTCTGATGGAAAGATTTGCTTTTTAATACAATCGTCACTCCTCCCACCTGGATATGCCACGCCAAGACAAATCCCAGCTGTGTGACTCCAAAACCTGACAGAGCTTAAAAATTCCCTTATTACCATTCCCTTAAAATACCCGACCACACTAACTCCCAACAATAGTGGAAATGCTAATCACGTCTCTCAGTGGCTTAGAGGAGCATGAAAACAGAGCCACCAATATGGAGGCTTTGGTGCATGTGCAAAGTGAGGAAGAAGCCTCTGCTTTAATGACACACATTCACAGAACGTCATGGTTCTTAAAAGCCGCTTCCCCGCAAACTGGCACATCTCGCCGTTTGACTTTAGCCAGAGGAGACATTTCATAAAAATCAGACTTAATCGTGTAAACAACAAGCAGACAAACAGAAAAACCACTGCAAACAAAAATAAAACAACTTTGGAAGCTGTGCACGGATCGCCTTCAGAGTTAATTTTAAAGTAAGCATTCCGTTCCTTGGAGATTTTAATTAATGCTTTAATATGCAAATAAGTTAGCTGAGATAAAATCATGACAAACAGATGGCAAGTGTGGGTAATTATTTTGTGAATCCAGCAGGGGCATGTATTAAAGTTATGGCATCGTTTTCCTCGGGCCTCTACAGCCATGGAAGGTAGAGAGAAAAAGTATCACTTATGAACTGAGACACAGATGACTTATTTGTGTCTCCAAGTGACAAATCTGTGACCACAGTGACTCCGACTGTATCACAAAAGACAAGATGTTACGGATAAGCAATCCTCCAGTCACCAATAACCTTTAATTCTTCATTTTGATGGATATTTTCCATGAAAACCCCCCCAAAAGTCATTTGGATGCACACAAAGCTGAGACACAAAGGATGTTAAGTTTGAAAGAATTCAGAGTTATAAGTTGGTTATACTCATCACCAATTCCATGATGAAAAATCCATCCCTGTTCGGCATATGATAATTAAAGTCCCAGTCTACAATATTTTTACACCTACATATTTTCATACAGATTAACATATATTCTTGGACGCTCACATTGCACCATATGATACTACTCACACACGCATTCTACCAGTCCTTGTATCCAAAGGTCAATCAATCATTTGACAGTCTGGGGAATCAGCACAGAAACAATGACACTGTTCCAATCTGTATCTGGAAGACGGGCTTACCTCTTCATGATGGGATGTCTGGTCCAGATCCAGACTGGCCAGCGACCGATTGATCCTCAACGCCAGACACAAAGCCATCAGGCCGCCGACCTTCACCTCGTTCTGACGGACATCCAGCTGGCGGATCTGACGGCTCTCCGCGAGGAACTCGGCCAGCGCCACAACACCTTTATCGACGACAGTGTATACTTCATGATTTGAGTTATTCAGTCACAGGAGAAAATGCTTGTGAAGGTCCCTGTGGTGGAAATGGATGATGCTTCTATAGGGTTTCTGTGTGTGGTGACATTTATTGAAGGTGCCTTTAAAGGGATAGCTGACCCATTTAGAAAAACATCTGATATTATTTCATGTTCCAACGAGCTATCATGTAGGACAGTGGTGGTGCCTCTCGTTGTTACTGAGTGCTGGATACTGGCTGGATGCTCCAGATGCTAACTGTTAGCCTCCGGCCATTGAGGTGGACTTCCCCCCTGCTAACATTCCTGAAAATAACCAATTTAATCCACTGAAATTGCTAAATAAACATAGAGTTGGATGATGTGTCGCCTGGAATATTGTATATAATGTTGCATTTTTTAATCGTAAAAAAAACAAAACAAAAACAAAAACATAAGTAAATCAAAGGTAGAACCATTTTCTGGCGTCTAAATCCTCTGTTTTGCTCCACAGTTACAACGGAATGAGCTAGCTACAATATTACTTGCCAGCTATCTTTTAGTACTCCAATGAAAGTTGTTATTTTTGTCCTCCATTATGCATACATGTGCTTAAAGAAGAAAACACACGATAGCGAACACAATCTACTTCTGTCTCTGTGGTGGCTCCTGCTCCTCTGGAGTGGAGTTATAAAGGAAGTGCAGAGGTTACTGGATCTTTTTGAATGTTGAAAACAGGAAAAATACAGATTTAAGATTTTTTTTTTTTTTTTTTTTGGCATTTCTGCTTAATTCGGCAGTCACAGTACAGAGAGAAGGTAGGTGAGAGAGAGGGGATGACATGCAGCAAATGGCCTGAGGCCGGCTTCAAACCCACAATACTGCGATCAGGACACAGCTCTAACACACGGTACATGATGTAATCCAGTGAGCTATGGGGCAGGAAAAAATACAGTTTTTAACAGTAATTTGAGCAAAAATATCATCTGTAGGGACTCAGTAATCATATGCATTTTAGGTTTCCCTATAGCAACACTTCAAACTGATATTAAGCCTTTTTTGAGTGGATGAATGCAGTTATTTTTCAGAATGTTAGCTGGGGGGAAGTCCATCTCAATGTCAGGAGGCTAACAGTTAGCATGTGGAGCATCCAGCCAGTATCCAGCACTCAGTAACAATGAGAGGAAGATAGAGCCACTACTGTCTTAACAGCTAATTTCTTCAAAATGGGTGAACGATCTCTTTAACTGCTTTATGGTTATTGACTGTACTATAGTATGGCTAGATTTGTCAGATAATGGCAACAACTCTGGACGTCATAGTATTAACCACCTCGTCTCTTACCTCAGCTTAAGCTACAACACTGTCATTCTTTGGCTCTGACCTCTAAGAATCAACTCAAACAATAAGCTCATTGTGCCTTCAGAGCAGCTTTGTTTAAATGCTTTACAAGTCAAACACCAGTCTGTTCAGGTAAGCACTCATCTTCATCAGTTTTGGGTGCTCTGGCCAGGTAAATAAAAAAAAAAAAAAAAGTTAGTCCCTCTGGCCAAAAACTTGGAGATTTAGATACAATCAAGCTAATTGTCCCTGGATTCTTTTGTTTAGCTGCAATTTAGAGCATTTTGGGAAGGTGGTGGGGTAAATGGGTTAATTTGGGAATCTTCATCATAGGAATTGTTGTGCAGCAGTGACACAGAATGAGCTAAACAAAGCTAAATGTGATTGTGCAGACCTCTGGTAACTAGTTGACCATGAATCAAGACCATTTTGGAGCAACCTGTCAGCTACTGGTATAATTTTGATGGCTGCTCATCTTAAGGGTAAGTTAGTCAGTAAGTTACCACTTGTAAAACATATTTACATTCATTTCAAACATAAAAGGCATGCTAATGATCTAGCAGAGGACAAAGACATGAGAGGAAAACTCCAAAGGAAATAAAGTGAAGGAGGCGGGTTGAGGAGTGTTCAGAGGACAAAGAGCAGGCAGCAGAGTGTTTATATATCAGAGCTCTGTGAACTAAAAGGCTAATGAAGGATTTAGCTCAAGATTTACCATCTGACACTGCAACAGAGTTAATATCGTGCATTAACCTGTATATGAACCTATGGGAAAGACATTATAATGAAATTTCAATGTATAATGTGTACAAATACAGTACTAAACAAAGGTAACTTGCTTAAGTGTTTATTCTGAGATTGATCAGCCAAAATTTAAATAAAATTTAAAATTTAAATTAAAAAAAAAAAAAGTAAAGGTCTGTTACCAAAGGTATTTTATCAACTACTTAGTTAAACATCACTGATCCAGGAAACCAAGCACTGACTTTATCTACTCAAAGATAGAGTCATACTGACACACAAATTTGCACATTTTTATGGAATAAGACCTAAATTTGAATATATTAATAGCAATGTAAATAAAAGTCAACATACAAAACGTGTTTGGAATTGTGCCTATACAGCGTGTGCCTAACTGAGTAGGCGAGTATGTGACCGACCGGCTCTTGAAACCTGCCAGGTAGGCCTAATGTAGCTCGCTAACTGGACACACAGTATCATGTAGTTAATGATTCGCTGTGCATCCTTACTTGTAGGTATAGATGTAGATAAAATGATGTTAAAATGATGTTAGCATGTGTCTCATTCAGTCATAACTTCAAACACAAACGCAAAATGCTGTAGTCCATGGCAGTGGGTTGAGGATACATGTTGTGTGTGGTTGGTGGTACCTTCACAGGTGATACTGGTGCGGGCCAGGCCAAGCCGCAGCACTGACCGGTTCAGCATCAGGGGCTCCCGGATGGATTGGATCCCCTCGTTCCCCAGAACGTTCTCACCCAAATCCAAAACCTCCAGGACCCTCAGCGCCGGCTACAACAGCAAAAACAAAGGTCAAAAAGATTCACTGAGAGGCTAATAATGTCACGCTGTGGGAAGGGATATGTAATATTTTGATGCAAATTTTGAAGGTTAAGATTTCGCTCAGAGCAAAATTGTGGTGAAAAGCTGAGGAAAATATGACTTCTGTTAGGCAAACCACAAACATACACAGAAATCAGTTTTCACACAGGCATTAAGTCATGCTTTTTCTCTTTAAAAGAACCTATCATCACATAACTTACGGGTTTGATGCTACTACTGATGATATGTCCACTATAAATGTATGTTTTAACAGTGGAAAAGGTGGCAAACAGAGTTGAGGTGAACTTGCCCTCCACTACATCCTCTGCTACTCTCCTGCCTTAAAGTATCCTACTTTAAAAGGCTTTTGAAGTTCATTTTTTTTAGTGATTATTATGTGGTAATTACAACCCCATTTCAAAATGTTTCATCTGATTTGAAATGCTCAGAACTTCTGCTTTGACTCTCTAGAGCCACATTAGCGCTGAAGCTTGATTAGCTGGCGTATAAATCTGGGGGTGTCTGGGGCACGAGGGGCCGATGTTGCCCAACAGTGCGAAGAGGAACGTACCACCCACTCCTCTGTTGTCCCCTCGCCTCGACACCCTTGTTAAACTCCTTTGGTCACCGCTCTGAAGAGAGGGAGCGCGGGGGCGGAAAAGGAAGCCAGGAAGGCAACCGACAGACCCGGAGAGCGTGTTCTTTGGAGTTAATTTGCACCACGGTGACAACAAACACACTTGAGAGCCCCCACATACATCCCCCACCCCTCCCTCCCTTGCTGTGCTAGCGCTAATGCCGGCTTGGAGTCGCTGTACACAGAGACACCGCCACATCCGATGGATGGTGAGAAGGCTTCTCCGGCAAAGAAGGGGAGAAGGAGGAGAGGGAGGACGAGCATCTCGAATGGATATGCATGGGGGATAATACCAGACAATTAAAGAGGCAAGTGCGTGGTTGAGAGTGTGTGAGAGTCAAGCATGGTTGAAGCCTGTCAAACGGAAACCACAGAGGGGTTGGAGTGAGAAGTTTGAGGGGTGGAGGGGGCAGAAGAAATGTGGATCCCCCCATGCCCACCCCCAACCACCCCAAAAAATAAAAAAAAAAAAAAAAGAAAAAGAAAGAAACGGAAGAATGCAAGCAGAAAAATACAGCCCTGCTTGAGATATTCAACTCACTTGAAATCTGTTGAACAGCATCACTCTGACTTGGGAAGCGTGTTGACCAAGGCTAAACTCTGATAGCCCTGGTCCACATCTGCCCTCCCTGTCTCTTCAAGAGACAAGACAACAAGCCAGGAGGACAGAGAGGACAAGCAGATACACCAAGCAGAAAGGTTAATAACAGCTCTCCCCGTCATCATATTCGACACGACCAGCCACGGGTCTAATTATCATCATTATGGCCTGCGAGGACGTCTATTTATCCCTGTGACTGGCATGCTGCATGAGCACCCCTCCTTAACACACATCTATTATTTAATCAAACTGTTCCTCTTTTTGGTAGCACTGGAGGAAACAGGGGAAGTGTGTATATGTGTGTGTGTTATCCTTAGGAGGCAGGCCTTTAATTTCTAGCCTTTTGACTTCCCCAATCGCCACTCACATGACAGGAAGGTGCAGTTTCACTGCCAATCAGGCAGAGGGAATGCATGTTATTAGGATTGTACAGTGAAACACACAGAGGCGGGTCTGTCTCAGGATAGGATTCTCTGGATGAGGCCCAGTGCTTTTCACTTCTTTGATCTGGATAGTGGCAAGCAGGTATCGGCTGGACAAAGCCATTTATATGGTACATAGCTAATGTTCACTGTGAAGGTGGGTGTGGCTCAGCTAGCTGGCTTGGGCTCCCACAACTACAGTAAATCTCAGCAGAGCTCTACTAGATTTGAAATTTCCTCAGTCGAATCAGCTTTGGACGTTCGAGAGAATTTGACTAGTTGTGATATTTATTTATTTGTTTAATTATTCATTTATTTAATTTGTAGTCTTTCTGTAAATCAGAAAATGCATTTGCACAAATTTCCATGTTGATAGACCAATAATAAAAACATCATAAGCAACTAGAATCAAATGCGATAGTCATACAAACACCTTTTTGAAGATTTAGAATTTCTAATCGCTGCAGTCGGGACTAAGTCCTGGTAAATGGTACGCGCTCTTAACCGGTGAGCCACGGGGCGCCCCTCCCTTTCAGTTTTTGCACTACATTTTCTTACAGCAGCAGGACGGTCTGAGAAGTAGTATTATCAGCAGCAGTGACACTATTGCATGGCTTTAGAAATGTGATAGGAACACTATAGACAGTTTATCTGTGCTGTCAGCCAGTGACCACACATTGCTATATGTCAGCTTGATCATGAGGGTGTGTCTTGGCTAAATCAATCATCAACTCAATTAATCAATCAATTATAAAACAACTGCTCAATTAAAATATTCTCTGTCAGGGTGCACCCAAAGATCTAGAGAGAGAAAGCCGAGCCACAGTCATTGACTGCCCTTAGACAGAAAAAAAGAGTGCAGTACAGTCTTTTGGCCATCAGGGGCAATGCTGAGCTTTTGCTCAACAGACTAATATCAGGGTAGTCATACAGAGATTTGAGGCCCCCCTCAGGGGGTGGCTTTTTTATGGTGCATTGGTGAAAATGACCAGACAGTGGTTAAAAAGATACATCACTGGAAAATATCTGCTCTGTTTTGGAAGTGCTCTGCACTGCCCCAGTAGCCGAAACAGAGGAGGAAACAGCACGACAGCTGTAACAACTTTGCTGCACTCCTGTTCTCTGTCTCACAGCAGGCAATGGCTGTGGTTCAGTTTTCTCTCTCTATAGGCTTTGGTCCAAACTTTTTATGCAATGTAACTAAGATTTGAAATGCACAGCATTTCAAAAAGGGGCTCTGAACTCAAATACCGCCATATAAGGAACTGCAAATGAAGAAGCAGTGGTGTAAAGACATCCCAACAGCTGATATATAGTGGCTGACTGGTAGCTAGCTGCCTGTTGACTTGTCTCAGTTGCTGCGTAGCTTATGGTGGCAGCCACCCCCAGGGTTACTCTGTTTTAATTCATAGCTAATAAGAGGCCCTGTGATGAAGGTGCATGTCAAATTTTGATGCCGACATCAACATTGGTGGTAAGTTACATCACTGATTCTTGAGAATTTGGATAAATCATGTCCCACTAAGAAAAATGCTATTTCTGCTGGAAATTTACAACATTTTAATGAATAAAAAGAATCAAGGGCATAATCAGGGGGTCCTTTGCACATTTGTAAGGTTCTTTTATAGGTTTATTTTTAATTTGTATTAATTTAATGATTATATGTTGGCCCATGCCCTACAAAACCAGTTTGGTGCTATTGAGTTATTAAAGTAATAGTCTCTTTAATACAAAAATCTGTTTTTCAAAAAAAAAAAAAAAAAAAAAAAAAAACATTACGGTGACGGTGTTGACAAAAACAAAGTAGCCTAATAACTGGAAAAACCTATTTTATGAAAAAAATGCAAAATGAGGAGGTTGCACCGGTACATTGCTGAACAGCCAAGACCTTGGCCTATAATGACATACCTTCAGATTTTGTAATTTACCACTTTTTTTTTTTTTTTTTCAAAATTAAAACCTGTTTTATCCAAATTCCCAAGAATCAGTGACATCTAAATTCTACATGGGCAAAATGATAGAAAAAGAATTGAATTGACTGTAGGATGGTGGTTTTGCTAAGGTAACAGATGCTGTTAGTCCTACTGTAGATGGTCCTCACCAGAGTCTTGGCGAGATGGACCATGCCGTTGGCAGTGATCTGGTTGTTCTTCAGCAGTAAGACCTTCAAGCCCGCTGTCTGCCACCTCAGACCGTCGCACAGCTCCTCCAAACCTGGATCACAGCACACAATAAGAAAACAATACACTGTAAACTGTTGATGTTCAGGAGGAGCTGCTGAAAATGAGCATGTGTGTTTAGTTAACCTAGCCCAGATAACTTATATTATCACTTATATCATCACTGCTGCTGCACTGTGCAGTTTTGCATGTTGGTAGCCCCAAATAACAGCAAGAGGTAAGTGAACGTTGCGGACTTCATTACACAGAAATCCTGTAATGTGGCCTCAGTAAACTGTATGTCTTTTTCTCAGTAGACTATCTGGTGGGGGTGGAGGTGGTGAGGAGGTTCATCCATCTTTGGCCAGTGACGATGCTCTCATTTGCTGTTGTTAAAGAAGAACTTTTGGATTTCTGTCTTAATAAATTTGAATATTCACGAATTGCGAAAATCTGTGTAAACATCATAATTAAATGTGAGACCACTTGTCAACCTCATTTTTTATTGCTCTGTGTTTTCTGACAACATGAAATCCTTACCAGCATCTGCGATGGCATTGCTGCTAAGCTCCAGTGTTTGCAGAGTGTTGTTGTAGCGCAGCATATCTCCCAGCTGCATGGCGTCCTGGTAGCTGTTCAGCAGGTTGTTGGTAAGGTGGAGCTCTTGCAAGGCTTGGTTTGACTTTAATGCGCCAACTACAGATGGTGATAAATAAAAAAAAAAGATTGGGGAAAAATCAGGACCAAGGGACACAATCTTAAAATTTATATGAGATGTGATACACCAGTGGCGAGCGGTGACGTTTTTGTGTAGTCATGCTGTGGTCCCAATTTCATGCGAGCAGCTGCGAGGGCGCGAGCTCGAAAATTTTTGGCCATTTATTTATTAATAAAAACTCATAATATGGTTTTTAACTATACTATATCAACTCGACAACTCGATTTTGATAGACACACGTGCGCATTTTGCCCCAATGTTACCAACAACAATGTGTTGGAATTTACAGTGTAAATGAAAGAGGAAATTATTAGAACGGCCGGATGATGCAGTAATAACCAGTTACAGAGTCAAGCAAATGACACATGAACATGCTCACAGTGTTACCAACAAAATGTTGGAATTTACCATGAGATCAGAACTATTGGGACGTGCCACGGGGTGAAAACACACAGCAATGTGACCAGCTAGCCTACATGGTCAATGAAATGACACACAAACATGCCCAACTGCCCATCAGGCTACGCACCAAAGTGATAAACGTCAGAGAACACCTCTTTTTCAGAACACCTGCAACAGCCTAAATCAATGAAACATGCCAGGTCACTCAAATGAAGTTGTATTTTCACCCATTTTAATTGGCACGATGCAGATGAAAGAACAAACTAATGTTAACGTTCCCGTACTAGCTAGCCAGCTAATGACGTTAACGGTAGCTAGCTGTCAAGTGAATGACTTGCAGTTGCCGCTGAACATTTCAAGCGAGCTTGCTACGTAGCTACTCGTGTTGGGCATGCGTCTTCTGAAAAGCTGATTGGCAGACAGCTTATTTTCTATTCAAAACGCCCACGGACAGGAAACACCGGCTACAACACTACTGTACATACTCGGAATCACAGAGCGCATGGGCGCGTCAAGCTGTCAACTTTCCAGCATGTCGCTAGCAAATTGAGATAGATACGTGTATGTAGGCAGTAGTTTGCAACCAAAATGATAGAAATAAGGTATATTATAAAAGGACACACTAGGAGACCAACATTTTAAAGGTTTTAATTGAAGGGCTTGGGCATGCGCTGCATTTATAGCTTATTATGACCACTCGCCCCTGTGATACACTATACATGTATGTCCTCATCCACTGGACCTCCAGGTTGTAACAGTGCAGGCTGATTGATGGTGAGTGAACCTGGGCATGAAAACGAAAGCACAGCAGGACTCATCATCTCCTACAATTACTGCGAGAAAGATCAAGTTCGCTATTTTCAAGATGAACAAGCCATTGTTGAAGCCTTAGTTCTTCTTCTTTAGTACAGGAGACCTTACAGAACACCTGTCACATTTCAAGGCCTTCCCCCCGAAATGTTATTGTGTTTCCTGCTATTGTTAAAATCCTTTCATTATGGTCCTTTATCACCGCTTCTTTGGGTGTTTGGAGGAAGGTTATTGTGTATGTATGTGTTTAGCGGTCCAAGTGGGCGTTCTGTGCACGTTTGCCTCGGTACTGTACTGTGTGCATGTGTCCACGCTGCCTGGGCTCGCGCTGC
>NC_044001.1:30088605-30091105 GCF_902150065.1 Myripristis murdjan
AGTCCAGTTCTGCTGCCACTGACCTGGGAAGCCATTTGGACAGATTGTTCTCTCATGTCACAGCTAAGCAGCTACATCTGTGGTGCTGCAGAAATGTAGTGTGTGCGTGCATGTTTGTGTGTGTGTGGTGTGCAGTAGTCAGCGTCTCAGTTGACAAAACCTTGTAGCAGCACTGAGAACTTCTCACCCTGCTTGCTCTACCCTGCACCTTCAATCCATGTAATGCACAACAAACTCACTTTCAGGAATGTACAATATCCCCAAGAGAGAGCCTACAAAAAAAAGATTACTATTCCACTGCGTCAGCCGACCTGCTTTATCAAATGAGCGAGGGCCCTCCAACCCGATGTTCCTATACTGCTGTTGTCAGAAATGTCAAGATGGGTTGTAGATTCATAGTACAAAATCATATCCAGCAAGGACGACGCTCCCTGGAAGAGAAAAAGAGAAGAAGAAAAAAATGAGGAAAGCAAGGCCCCAAATTTGACAGGAATGTTATGAAGTTCTTTTGGAAGGAAAAAAAAGCCTATAATCTGATACAGGGGAAGGCCCTGAATATGAAACTGTATTGGATTGGAAGACGAAGATGAGGAAAATAAGTTTTGCTCATAAAACTCACATTTTCTTCCAGTTGGACTGCCTGCAGATTGATGAAATCAAAGTGCAGCGATTTCAGGATGACTTCCAGAGCTTCGCAAGAGCGGTGGTCTAATCGCTCACCTTGATAGAGGCAAGCAATCAAACAGAAGATAATTGGGAGGCTGTTTGCTAACAGGCAAAATTGCATGGCTCCAAATGCGTTTTCTCTCTTTTTTTTAATGAAAATTTTTAGCAAATCACACGACACAACAACTTCCTTCATAAGCAAAGTTTACCTCTGCACGTGCATTCTTTTTCATTTAAGTTCTGAGGCTTAATCAGAAACAGAGAAAAAATAAATAAATAATGGTAACGCCTCCACTTAGGAGGAACTTCTTTCTTTCATGATTGGGCTTGTAATATGTGAACGCTTACGCTTGCAGTCATCCCTTCATCGATCACTGACTATTTGCAGAAAATTCAAATCAATAAAGTAATCCACTGGAATATGCCAATTTAACTTCCAAAACTTCTAGTCTGATTACTTTGAATTACTTTGGATTACTTCCAAAATCACAGTGACTATGGAATTAAATGAACAAGTTGTTCCAAGTCACTACAGTTTGAACTTACTTTCCCCATTTAACCACTTTATTTTGAAATGTGTGGGATTATCTTTGCCAAGACTCGCAAGCTAAATGCTTGCATTTCCATCTACTCTTGTCCTCATTTTAGATTTCTTTTTTTTTTTGTAATCCAACAAGTAATCTGATAGTTTAAGTATGTGATTAATGTTATAGAGCCACTTTTTTTTTTTTTGTAATCTGATTACTGCTCAGTATTGCTCCCAAAGCATAATCGAGAGTCACACCAGAAATCAAAGAGCGAGTGATCTGTCAAGTCCAGATGACTGTTAAAAAACAAAACGAGTTTAGTGACGACGATCTGTGATGGCTGCAGTCTCTCTCTCTCTCTCTCTCTCTCTCTCTCTCTCCCTCTCCTGGGTTAATTCTTATCTTCCCCAGCCAAGAAGGGAAAATGATAATTACTATAATAATTATTTCTAAAATGATTTGCGAAATGATTTTACTCCCCCTCCCCCTTTTTTTTTTTTTTTTTTTTTTTTTACAATAATCACTTAACTGAGAGGGAGAGGGAGTGCGGGGTGGAAGAGAGAGTGATCTGAAATCCCATTTTTCTAATCCGCCCTGCGTTGGGAAGATAATAAGGAAGCGACACCCGCAGTCAGATGTCATCAGTCCGTGACGACGGTGACGCCCATCACGGCATCATACACAACTTTACATCGGATGCTATTGCTATTGCTGCTGCTGCTGCTGCTGCTGTGTGTGTGTGTGTGTGTGTGTGTGTGTGTGTGTGTGCATTCTTGTGAGCAGCACTTTGAGTTGAAGACCTTTGGAATGAGATTTTGGTCTGATCTTCACTTCTACAAAGGCATAGATAAAGATTAAGATTAGGACTTTAGGGTTAAGATTAAAATTAAGATTAGGTTGCATTCGTTAGGGGTTTAGGGTTAGGATTAGAATCATAGGTTGACATTTCAGACATTTTAGGTTAGTTCAGGGGAAAAAAATTTGATTGGGGTTAGTGTAAATTTGAGAAAGAATGTGTTTGTGTGTGTGTGTGTGTGTAAAGTATAGCAAGCAGCAGGCAGTTCACACACTCTCAATAACATCACTATATCTTATTTATTTATATCTCATTTATTTATTTTGAGATATATAGATATATATATATATATGTGTGTGTGTATATACACACATACATACGACATACTAATTATTTATTGAAACATTACAAAATGGTTGCATGTATTGTGAATGTAAGGCAAAGTCCTCAATCATATTTAATAATGATGCGGTGAGGCGTTCGGCTTACCTTTGAGATCCAGACATTTCAC
>NC_044001.1:30096105-30206105 GCF_902150065.1 Myripristis murdjan
TTACATGTTGGGAGTTATGAAGCAAAATCTTGATCTGCATGGCCTCACCTACAAATAAACATTATGTGAGCATCTGATTTGCATATAATTAGACCACATATGCATGACCATGCCAGCCACAGAGTGGTTTTATTTTTTTGGACCAGCACTATTAGGCAGCTCGCCACGCATTATGCATGGTTAGTGAGCAGCACGGCTCTCTGATATGGACGTTTCCCTGCTCTCCCCTCGCTGTGCAAACCTTTAGTGACTCTGGGCCTGAGAGTTCTGTAATATTATCCTACTTACAAAAGCACCGATATTACTTTTGCGGCCGCCCGACCATGCAAATTCAATTCACCCTAATAGTGCACCACCAATAGTGCGTCGCACATGCCGTTCGGTTTAACTGCAAACGCTTCGAATTCAATTAGAGGAGGAGGATGTGAAATAGACTCTTTTACACGTACATGACATTTTATCCTTTTTTTTTCAGTTATGCATGCTGTTTCCCAAATAGCATTAAAAGCAAAATCATGTAAAACTACAATGCAAGTGTACGGGTGCTCCAGAGTCACTGTCTCTTAAATAGAGTGTGTTGTGGTTTGGCGGTGGCGCGGCTGAATGACAGACTGGAGTGCGTTAGCGCCGGGTCTCTCGGTGATCCTCATCCCAGCCCCGCTCCCCGCTTCTCCTTTTCCTGTGTGATCACCGTGGCTGCTGCTCCACGCCATTTCAAATGCACCACTAACCACCCCTTTATCGCCGTCTCGGCCTGTAATGAGACGAGCGACATATGTCCGGTCCCCCTGCTGTTTCCTGATAAGCCCTGCATTCAGACGCATGCAGAAACACTCCAGCGCCTCCTCCTCCTCCTCCTCCTCGCCGTCCTCCTCCTTCCACCTCCTCCTCTCAGTGCTTTTATTTTGCATGCAAAACCCGCTAACAACCACCAAGGAAAATAGTGTGGCACTTACTTAGTGACATTTACCTCGCTGCCGACTATTCCACACAGGGGGGGTGCCGCAATAACAATCAGCATGCATTTAATTTAAAAAAAAAAAAAAGGAAAAGTTCCCTTTAGAATTACACAGGCAGGGAAAGATATAGCTTTGTCTGTGTGTGTTTGTGTGTGTGTGTGTGTGTGTGTGTGTGTGTGTGTGTGTGTGTGTGTGTGGAGGGAGCTGTAACAGTGGCGTCTGTAGACTTCCGCAGTGCAACATTAATGCTAATCAAAAGAGCTGAGAAAGCAGCGGTGGTCTGCAAAAACAGATTTTCTCTTGTCTTTTCATTTCTGGAGGGATTCTCTCTCTTTTCTCCCCCCTCCTTTGAGGGATTTAGCCCAGGAAACTAACATTTCTGGGAATTGGATCTGACCCTATGAATTTAAGAGCAGCGAATTGTCATGCTAGGGGCATTTTTTAGCTGCGGGATAAATAATGGAAGTTAAGTTGTGGTAATTGATTTCTCCTCAGTCCACTCAACTGAATAATCTGCAAGGGAAACAACCACTAGCTATTCATTAGAAGATTTGCCAACATGCAAGTAATTCCGAGCTTATTCACCAAACATCATGAAAAGAATACAAACTCGTAGTTTTAGCTTGCTTGATTTAGAATCCATTTTGTGTTTGGAGGGGTTAGGGAGGAAAAGCGAAGCCTAAAAACAACACTCCCCTTCAGCCTGCTGTCAACTCAAGAGAAGCCTTGAACCCTGCTGCCATTAGGGGAGAGTGGGGTAGACTCAGTGGATTGGTGAGATGAGCCACTTATCTAGTCAGTGTAAACACACAAATAATCATGGGATTGCACAGGAACGATCATCAATTTGCCTGATTTTGTGATGAACAAGAGCTCATGAAAAACATGTTTAAGATGATCAGATTTAAATTAAAAAAAAAAAAAAAAAAAAAAAAAAAAAAACGTTTTTTTGACTGTCCCTGGGTATTCAATCAAAGTGTCATATTTCAATCAATATGTCATGTTATGTTTTCTAAGTGGAAACACATATGCTTATGCTTAATAATATTACTTTAAGGATTTATAAGGTCCACAATAAAGCTGTAAACTTTGAAAAAATCTGGACTTGAGTGTCTCTATGAGCTGATGTTTCGACCAAACTGTGAATATGAGAGCATGTATGGATCTTTCCACAGATCTGCATGTGATTGAATGTTGATCAGATTTATATTAAATCTTGGGACCATATTACATTTCAGTGTGTGTGTGTGTGTGTGTGTGTTTTATAGATGGTAGCTAATCTGAGTATCTAATTTTTGAAGTTCCTCCTCCTTTTAGTGGGGGGTAAAGTTTGCTATTAACACTTGGGCAAGTTGAGACAAAAGTCAGAACAGATTATTTTATAAAACTGTATTATGTACAAAAATGTCTTAATTTTTCATGTATTCCTAATAACCTTGACTATAGATAACAGTTGTTATTTAAAATAAACACACATTTGTTTTGCCATAGTAGCACAAAATGTAAAATGTCTCATTTTACCCCACTGCCCCATACAAACTCAGTGGAAAAATGTTAAATATTTGAGTGCACAGGAAAAAATGGTTATACTGAAGTATTCAAAATATGAAACAAAAAGGCCAAATATGTTCCATATCCTTGTATCACTTTGAATGTGAATTATTGTAGTCAACCTCTTCCCTTGTGCAGTAGCAGTACAATAGAGGTCAAGCTTGATCATCTCAATTATCTGTATAATCACAGCTTGAAACAGGGAGCAAACAAAGCTGGTTGTTGCAGATTTGAGATGTTTACAGTGAAATTAGGGAGTTTAAGCAGGGCGGCCTTAGACCCTGCTGGCTCCATCCTATTATTGTTTACCACTCCTATGAAGATGTCACCAAAAGCAATACTGTTTTATCCACTTAAAACATTTCAAAGAAGCGCAAAAAGGGGCCCACGGGTGCAATAAAAAAAAAAGAAAAGCTTTAAATAGTCTTCAACAGTCGTCCTCGGGGGAATCACCCCTCGCCTGCACAGACCTAATTTAATAAATTTGCTCTTTAGGCGTGGAGTTTTGCATAGTCTTATTACGGATTCATTCGCATGCAGCCCTTTTGGTCTAAATATTGCCCCTCTTAGCTACTGCTTAACCATACATATTTTACTCTTTCAGGAGGACCACCTACATTCGTTTCGAATGCAACTGGGTTCATTAGCACCTCGGAGATAATACAGCGGCTGTATGCTTAATGTAAGCACTGCTAAGTCTCTAATTTTCCACAAATAATTCCCCTTGATCTCAAGTGAAATTTATGCAGGGGGGTAGAAAGCGATGTTCTTTAACATGGCTGGTCCAAGTAAAGTAAGTAAGTACATAAAATGAATTATAAATGGCAGAGTATGTGTTTCAACTGCATGTGTGTGCCTGGGTAATGGCGAGAGAGAATAAGTGAGTTTATTTTATTGGGGAGGAAGAGTGTGTGTGACGGAGAAAAAGAGGAATGTATTCATGTGAGCACGCTTTAACATGGTGAATGTGTGTGTGTGTGTGTGTGTGTGTGCTCATAACCTACATGTCGTGTTGTATGCTGTTGTCTCTCCATACGTGTGTGTGTGTGTGTGTGTGTGTGTGTGTGTGTGTGTGTGTGTGTGTGTGTGTGTGTTGTTTACAGCTGTGCTATTATTTGCAATCCTACTAACTCCAGTCCCACGTAGCAGTTAACCTGCTCTTACCCTCTTGTTTGGAGTGGAGATGCTGTTAGCATTTTGCAGCAATAAGCCTGATTGAGGCTGATTGAGTGAAATGATTCAAATTATCCGAGGAATTTTAATATGTGTGCATACTTACCCACTGCGTGAAGGCGTGTGTGCACGGTTATGTGTATGCGCTGCAACGCGAGGCATCTAATGTGTGTCTGTCAGATCTCAGCGTTGCATAAAAAAACGTCTCTGTTCGTCATAAATCCTTTTTTGAGTTTGCTGTCAGCCATGCTTTGACAGTGAAGTGATGTAAATTGATAGTCTTTGTCCACAAGATAGGGGATTAATCCACTATGATTCAATACATTATCCTGTTTAAATATTTTTAAAGTGGTGGCACGTGTCGGTGTGGGTGTGTAGAAATCGAGAATCTCATTTCTTTTGGTCTTGCAGCCAATTATAGGCTTGAGATCGATCCTTTTTAGAGTGCTGTAATATCCATTTTATCAATTATTTTGTATCATTGTTTCCGTTTATTTTTGAGCAGAGTTGCTGATCCTGCATGGTGTTGAACAGGGCTCTGTGCACTTGTTTTAAAGCAATATTTCACTTTGTTAGAACATTTTCCGTCTCCACAGGAGTCCACATTCCTGCCCTGAGGATCTACCAAAACTTTTTGCATTAAAGCCTTTTTTAAAACTTCGAAATTTACCCCTTGATTTTTTCCTTTTTTTCTGTTGTTACAAGCACACACCTCACATGTTGCTAAAACCAATAACCCACCAGGTTTGTCATGGAGGGTGCACCCACATAAAGTCAGTTTTTGACCCTTTCTTGATTTGACCCTTTCTTGTGTACATCCGGGGTGTAAGTCATATTTGGTGGAATCAAACTTAATATAAGTTACTTGATAATAGAGTCTTTTAAGGAGAAAAAAAAATCATTAGCCAGTTGATCTTGTAAGTTTATTTTGGTTTTCTGGCCACTCTCCAACCAAAGCATTACTGGAGGTCACAGCATGCCCCTTTGTGGGACTACAGGCATGGGTTAGGTGATAATGACGGCACTGAATTGGAGAGGAAAAACAACAGGACATCAGCTTATTTCTGATAAAGTTCAGCTGTTTTAACTTTCAAAAGTGTGGTGTCCAGTCCCTGTTTAGAAGTGGTAACTGTGCAAGATCTAAAAAATGTGGTTGTAAAAATAAGATGGAAAAAAGGCGGTTACAGAATCTGTGTATCATTCGTTCTTTCTATTTTCAATTGCCAATCAAAAATTAAAAAATGAAAAAGTGACTGGTTATTTTGTTATTTGTTTTTTAATCTAACACCAAAATCCAAAATATGCCTGGTTTTTCATACTTCAGTTTTAAGCTCGGATCAAAAATACGAAATGGAAAAACGGGAATCAGGACTGAATTTGATTTTATTATTTAATTGGTCCGGTTTACGTGACCCAGAAGTTTGGTAATGAGCGGTAGCTCACAGCAGATCACAGCAGCCAGGAGCATTCAGTCCCGCCACCCTGATCACCGCCACCATGGATAGTTATTACGTGTTGTTTCGAGGACCAAAGCGTGTGACTCTAAAAGAAGAGGACATGACAACCGAAAAAATCAGCTGAGCTTCTTAACAATGATGGGTAGTAGCTCCGGAGACCTTCTTAACCGATCTGGGAAACCCGGCCCTTTTCTGTGAAATTGCACAGTGGCGGTTCTGCCTATGTTGCCGCCCTCGGCGAAATTACTGGCTTGCGTCCTTCTATGTCACTACTCCTACCGCGGCGCCAGTCGGCCACAGCATCAGGCGGGCTGGCCGTGGCACCGGACGGCATCAGGCGGGCACAGAACCGCCACTGTGCAATTTCACAGAAAAGGGCCGGGTTTCCCAGATCGGTTAAGAAGGTCTCCGGAGCTACTACCCATCATTGTTAAGAAGCTCAGCTGATTTTTTCGGTTGTCATGTCCTCTTCTTTTAGAGTTACACTCATTGGTCCTCGAAACAACACGTAATAATGCACCTGGCTGCTGTGATCTGCTGTGAGCTACCGCTCATTACCAAACTTCTGGGTCACGTAAACCGGACCAATTAAATAATAAAATCAAATTCAGTCCTGATTCCCGTTTTTCAATTTGGTATTTTTGATCCGAGCCTAAAATTGAACTATGAAAAACCAGGCATATTTTGGATTTTGGTGTTAGATTAAAAAACAAATAACAAAATAACCAGTCACTTTTTCATTTTTTAATTTTTGATTGGCAATTGAAAATAGAAAGAACGAATGATACACGAATTTTACAGTGATGCTGCCCCATTCAAACAGCGGAATCTCAAGCAGAGTAGTGCTTGGATACAATCCTCTACGAGTGAAATACACTATATTACCAAAAGTATTCGCTCACCCATTCAAATGATCAGAATCAGGTGTCCTAATCACTTGGCCTGGCCACAGGTGTATAAAATCAAGCACTCAGGCATGCAGACTGTGAACCAAGACATTTGTGAAAGAATGGGCCGCTCTCAGGAGCTCAGTGAATTCCAGCGTGGAACTGTCATAGGATGCCAGCTGTGCAACAAATCCAGTCGTGAAATTTCCTCGCTCCTAAATATTCCACAGTCAACTGTCAGCTCTATTATAACAAAATGGAAGCGTTTGGGAACAACAGCAACTCAGCCACGAAGTGGTAGGCCACGTAAAGTGACGGAGAGGGGTCAGCGGATGCTGAAGCGCATAGTGCAAAGAGGTCGCCGACTTTCTGCACAGTCAATTGCTACAGAGCTACAAACTTCATGTGACCTTCAGATTAGCCCAAGTACAGTACGCAGAGAGCTTCATGGAATGGGTTTCCATGGCCGAGCAGCTGCAGCCAAGCCACACATCACCAAGTGCAATGCAAAGCGTCGGATGCAATGGTGTAAAGCACGCCGCCACTGGCCTCTAGAGCAGTGGAGACGCGTTCTCTGGAGTGATGAATCACGCTTTTCCATCTGGCAATCTGATGGACGAGTCTGGGTTTGGAGGTTGCCAGGAGAACGGTACATTTCAGACTGCATTGTGCCGACTGTGAAATTTGGTGGAGGAGGAATTATGGTGTGGGGTTGTTTTTCAGGAGCTGGGCTTGGCCCCTTAGTTCCAGTGAAAGGAACTTTGAATGCTTCAGGATACCAAAACATTTTGGACAATTCCATGCTCCCAACCTTGTGGGAACAGTTTGGAGCGGGCCCCTTCCTCTTCCAACATGACTGTGCACCAGTGCACAAAGCAAGGTCCATAAAGACATGGATGACAGAGTCTGGTGTGGATGAACTTGACTGGCCTGCACAGAGTCCTGACCTGAACCCGATAGAACACCTTTGGGATGAATTAGAGCGGAGACTGAGAGCCAGGCCTTCTCGACCAACATCAGTGTGTGACCTCACCAATGCGCTTTTGGAAGAATGGTCAAAAATTCCTATAAACACTCTCCTCAACCTTGTGGACAGTCTTCCCAGAAGAGTTGAAGCTGTAATAGCTGCAAAAGGTGGACCGACATCATATTGAACTCTATGGGTTAGGAATGGGATGGCACTTCAGTTCATAGTATGAGTAAAGGCAGGTGAGCGAATACTTTTGGTAATATAGTGTATATTGTCTTTCTGTGGGACTAATGCACCTCAGGGAACAAAAATATTACTTGTATTACTGAATATGACGTGAGCAAGTGTCAGAGGCAAAATCAGTTTGATTGCTCTGTTTTCTATTGGAATGTCCTAACTGACCACAAGCCACGCAGCGTGACGTGGCATGCCATTAGGAGGTGGACTTTTTCTGAGGCCCTGTTTTTATTCACTTCCTATCACTTGCATTGAAACACAGTGGATGGACGAAGAATGCCTTGTTCATTTCGAGGCTGTTCCCACCTGATTTTACATCTGTCCTGCATAATGTGATGACAAGTGGACAGCTCTCAGTCTATCCGTTCACACCTGACATTAGAATGTGTGTCCACATGAGTCTCACCTGCCCACTTGTGATTGGATCTCACGCTCCTGCTCAATATGCAAATAAACACCTTACATTTCCATGTGGGTTGGTTTTTTAAGGAGAGAGCGAGAGAGACAGTTATACTGTACAATGGAATTCTTACTTTCCACGCAAAATAAATAAAATGGCATTCAAGAGGCACAAGGCCTTGAACAAAAGAAGACATTCTTGCTCACGCCAGCCTCATTTTAATACATCATCAATCATGTAAAACATTTTTCACATCTGAACGTTCTTACAGACCCAGTCAGATCAGTTCAGGCTCAGATTATTGAATTATTCCAGCGGGTCTGAGAGGGTCGGGCTCTCCACTTAGGTGATAAATCCATCTGTGATATTTCTGTGGTATTCCTGTAGTAACTGCAACACACATTCACACTGTCACCTGTAATATTTCTATAGTGCTCCTATAGTTACATCAAGGGTTATAAAGAATGTGTTTAGTTGTGCCAGAGCACAAAATTTAAGAAAGGGGATAACCTCCAAATTTTATATGGAAGAAGAACCAACTGCATGTTGTCAATTCATATTTTAGAGACCCCCCAAAATTTCTCAAATCACATTTTTAGGGGAGCTCATTTCATATTAAGGGGAGCTGAGCTGCTCCTGGCTCCCCTGTAGTTCCTATTTACGCTGTAAGCAGACACATGTCTGCTTACAGCGCTGCACCCAGCTATGTTGATTTGAATGGGAAAGACCAGAAAGACGGTTGTACTCCATTCCAGTTCTGCAGATTCATCATATAGGCAGTTCATGAAAGCTATGTGCAAACTTGTGTCTGCAGTTGTGTCTGGTTGGTCCTTAGAATTTGGTAGTTTTTGAAACCATGGCTGAACAGGCAAAAATAGAAATGAACAAGAGTTCCATCTACAGAAATGTCAGCATCAGAAAGTCCAAAGGACAAGACCTAAGTACTGACACACTGGTTGATGCACAACCTCACTCACAAATTTACCACTTTATTACCACAACCATTAATAGCATTAAAAACACTGATTCAAAGTAGTGGACTGACCTGGAGCTGTTCCAGGATGTGTGTGTTGGGCTGGACCTGGTGTTTGTTGCAGCTCTGCTGGTAAGCCATCATTACCTCTGTCAAGGTGAGGCAGCTGTCAACTAAAATAGAAGAATACACTCATTACTGCTTTAATGTCTCTGCATCCCAGTGAGCCACCAGCAACCATTCAAAAGTGCTTAGGGGGCTCAGGAATGCCATACGGTAAACTGTGCTCTGTGCTGTGTGTGTGTGTGTGTGTGTGTGTGTGTGTGTGTGTGTGTGTGTGTGTATGTGTTTGTGTGTGTTTGTGCGTGCGTGCGTGCGTGCGTGCGTGCGTGCGTGCGTGCGTGCGTGCGTGCGTGCGTGCGTGCGTGTGTGTGTGTGTGCATGTGCGTGCGTGTGTGTGTGTGTGTGTGGACTACAGGGAAGACGGCAGTCAAAGAGAAGTGAGGAAGGACAGATGACTGGATGAATGTCTGTCTGCACCATATCTCAACCAATCAGGCATCTCAATTTATCAGCCACAGCCTTATGGGATGGGATCTTCCAGATGTGAAAGACTAGAGAGGATTTTGAGGACTGAGAGACTAGAATCTTCCGATCTGTCTGTGTCCTACAACAGCTGACTGGCATGTGATATCTCAAGGCCCATTAAAGAAAGATGAACAAAGACCTGGACAGTCTCTCAAAGTTCAGTTTGATCACAAGCTCAGGCCAGAATAAGCAGATACTCAAAGTAACCCAAGGAATTAAAGGAGCATTCAACTTTTATGCACTTATCTTAGGTGTGGCATCCTGATGTAGACCATTGCACTTGTCAGTATTCTCCGAATCTCAATAGTAGGTTCTATTCAGCACCTCAGATCCTACACCTGATGATGCAGTTGGGGGCTGGGCAGTCGCAACTAAATCCACAGCTTTAGCTCTCCTGGTTTTCAGAGTCTCACAGTTTAATGAGTGAAGAGAATGATGAGAGGTTTTTTGGACTGAAATGAGTCTTTGTTGCTACCACTCATCCCGTGCTTGCATCATCAGGTGCAGGATTTGGCGGGATGAACAGAGCCTTTCAAAGAGTTGTATAAAGTACTGACAAGTGTAATAGTGTACATATGCAATGACAAATGCATCAGGAAAAGTTGAAAATCGCTGATGTGATCCTTTAAATGCCAAGTGAATCAAGTGCAGAGGATGCACTTGACATTTTTTTCCTTGTTGAGCACCATGGTAACATTAAACAGTGCACCCACTGTGTTTTTACATGTAGGGATGTAAGGAAAATGCTTCATTTTTTTTTTCTTTGAAACCCCAGGAGTTGAAATTAAATAGCAACTATAAGTGACACAGCTGTTCTACAACACACTCCGTAAGTCTGAAACAGTTCCCCCTCCATCTCAACATCCCATCAAAGATGCAACATGGAACATTTTAACATTAATAAGTAACACGTATTTGGGGGTTCTAATTAAGGAAAGACATAGCAACAAGACAACTGACAGGGCAAAGACCACAAGTACTGTAAGAGAGCCTTTTATTCAATTAATATTAGGAATATGCACCATGTACACCAGTGAACAGCTACAGTTGCCATATATGGTGACATGTTGCACTGGAGTCTCAAATCTGGGTGCAGAGGTCTTCAGAACATGTAGTTTTTCCTCACGGGACTTTTAGATTTAAAGATGCACTTCGCAAACCTGCTGAAGGTTAACTAAAGTGTGAGTTTGTCAGTCTCAACAAACAAAAAACGTGAAATAAGCATGTAATTAACCAGTCAGTTAGGCTGGAAATGAGAGCGATATAGACTCAAGCATCAAACTGTGCACTTATTCCATGTTACATTTTTTTGTTTGTATATTTATTTGTTGTCAGTTGAGTCGAAACAGTCATAAGTCAACCCTTGGCAATTTCACATACTGCACCCATAACTAACTTGTAGTTGTTTTTACTTTTATTTATTTATTTATTTATTTATTTATTCTTTAAAGCATTTGCATTTTCACATCGACTGGAAAAATTGAGGTAGTGCAGAGGGTGTGGCTTCTCATTAAAATGCATTTACTTTCAAACATATTCATGAGACACTGTTCACTTTGTGGAAAGGCTGGTCATCTCTAAAGGAAGAACTGAGTGAGGAGGCACATGACATAGGGAAGGGCTGTTAAAAAAAGGAAAGGCTTAAAAAAATGTGATGGTATTATTGGTTTGAATTTTTAATGTGCCTCTTGTAATTTATCTTTTTTTATTTTTCTGTTCTTTATTATTACATGTTTGCACTAAAAGGAGCTGCTCTTAATCTTATTGTACATGTGTATAGTGACAATAAAGGCATTCTATTCTATTCTATTCTATTGGTAGTCTATTTTCATTTTCTGACCTTAGTGTCGAAGAGGTTAAGAAGTCAAGTAAAAATACAGTGCATTTTGCAGAAGTGAAAGTAAAGGAGAATAATAATTTTCAAAAAACAAATAAATTGCCATTTATTGTTAAATAGGTGTATGTTATGCTATGGAGAATTGTCTAACAAGGTTAATAAAAATGCCACCAACTTGCACCAGCAGTTCAGCTGATTAAATCACTCTTGTAATCATACTGAACACATCAAAATGACAAAGAGATTGACAACAGCTTACCATTTCTGTCAGTTTTCTTGTGCTCAGCGAAGCCCGACACTATCTGCTCATCGGGGGGAAAAGACACGTGTTTTTCACTTTTACTTTTCCTTTGGTTCTTGTTTGGCTTTTCTGTATCTTCATCATGCTGCTCGTCATTTTCTTTGTCACTACACCCGGTCATCTCTCTTGTTTAGGTCTTCACCACGGAGCCTTCAACTGCACAGGGATTTCAAAGCATTGGGTCAGTTCGCCTCAAGCAGCAAACACTTGGCATGTCAACAGCCATCGTCCTATCTCTTCCAAGGAGCCGTGGCGTCGCTTATTGAAGTAATCCTCTTTTCTGGCTGTGCAAGAAATGTCTGCAACAAGTGATGTACAAATAGCTGTACCATCCACTCTATTTGGTCTAAAGTGCTTGCTCTCTCCACTCTGTGGCATTTGGAAAGACAAAACACAAAAGAAACAATATCTTATTCATGAGCTGTGCACGGGGTTACAAGTGAAACTCAATATGTTTGGATCAAATGACACATTAAAAAAAAAACAAAAGAGGTTATGCACATTTAGTTACCTATTCACGATCAGCATTTACTCCAATACTAAGGAACAAATGGGACATATGCCCCATTCTAGGCAGACTAGAAAGATATTCTTTATTTTTAAGAGGGCTTGATCTGGCTTTAAGGGTATTTTTGTGCTTGCAGGGCAATTTCATTTAGCTTCAGTTATGTCTGATAACAGCAAAGAAACACATAACATGATGAAAACATGTTCTTTTTTTAGAATTAAAAGTTAGCAATAGAGCATCATGTATGGTATTTCTAATTGGTAATAATGGAGAGTCTGACAATTTTTGGGGGGGGAATTTAGAGCACCAAAAAAGGTGGGTAGATTTTCCAAGACTTAAAATATATCATAAAGAAAAATAAAACAAAAAGAATTTGTCCCAACCTCAAGTCCTCTTTCTCTGCCTGCCCCATCAACAACTACCTGTACAACGTCTAATACAAGCAAGTAAGGAATTTGTCTTTGTTGTTTATTTTGGTCAATGCAGCCATTGTTTCCCTTTGGTGGCTGTACCCCAAGTGTTTTCTAAAGAAAACTGCTTCATTTTGCTTTGTTTTCATTCATCTCTGCTGGCATGCCTAGCAAAGAACCTGAGCCCACAATCACATTTATCAAAACCTCTTGAAGAATGCAGGACATGTCAACAGCAAAAGATGTGTGCACAAAGCAAAATCTCCAAAAAGTGAACTTCTGCTTACTAATAAATATTACGAATGTGCATGAGCATTTCTGCCCTGACATTTGTTTGAAAAATCCACATTAGCTTGTCTGTGCTTCCCTGGGCTCTTTCCATTCACCTCCACAGTGCAGCAAAACAGGTCCCAAAAGAGCACTTTTAGCCCATAAAACAATGGCAACAAAGTAGGTGAAATGAACTTAAAAAAAAAAAAAAAAAAAAAAAACAAGTCCTGGTACCCATTTTTTTCTGTGTTATTACAATTATTGTGGAAGCACTATTAGGTTGTTTCTTCACAGCACAAGGTTAGTATGTGCAAGTTTCCTGCAGAGGCTACCTGCTGGATCTACTCTCCATGTCAAATAGGCAAACAACAAGACAAGTTTAATGCTGTTTAATTTCCACAATAAATAAATAAATACATAAATAATCTGCTTTGTTCACATTCATTTATGCACTTCAAGTATTATTGTGGGAGTAGTTTTTTTTTTTTTTTTTTTTTTTTTCACGCTATGGAAGTGAATGGAGAGACACAAATCCAGTGTTGTGGATTAGCAACCTAAGGGAGTGCAGAGCAACAAATGATGATGTTTCACCACCATGTGGACTCTATTAAAGTTCTATTTTGCTTTAAAGCTGCACTGGGAAACGTTGCATCTTGGTGACTGGCAGCAAAAAGTAGCAAAGTGAGAAATCTGGATAACCAGAAACCCTGCAGAGTTAAGACAGTAAACTGTACATGTCATGCTCACACTGTCTCTCATCATTGGTTTGGAGAAAGTTTGGATCACAGTTTTTTAGCAGTGCAATGCTTTTCATTGCTGTGGGTCAACGTTGTGACGCAGGGTGATGCGTAGGTGCATTTTTACACGACAATATTGTTGAGTGCAACGTCAAGAGAACAAATGGCAGATAAAATTGATGTGCAACTGGTTTGCTGGCAGTGTTAAATCAGCTGATGGAGATGTGTGTCAGCACCAGGGACAGCAATGACTGGAATGAAGTGACAGTGCGCAACGAACGGTCGGCAGCAAACACAGCATTCAGCCCTCAGCAGTTAAACATCTCTGATAATCAGTCATACCATTTCAGCTGGATTTTTCCCTTTTATCGTTGCCACTTGCTGAGTATTGTGTCTCAAGCTTTTTTTTTTTCCTGTCAGGTTGTCAGCTGAAGTGAAGTATATATATTCAGCTATTCAGCTATGGACAATATTCTTTACTGATTATCAAGGATGTGGTCTTTCAGTGTCAGCCAAACTGTAAACTGAGTAAGTGCTGGGCTTTATTGTTGCTAGATATTTGTCAAGTTGATTCTTCAGTTGTTTGAGCTTCATTACATTATTACATTATGTGGCCATACATTTGCAGCTGGCAGACATGCAACTATGCTATAGGTTTCTCTCTTTCTTTCTTTCTTTTTTTTTAATGAGACAAGTGCAGACCATATCAAAGGCACCAATACGTTAAATTTAGATGGCATGCACACTGGGGATATATGTGTCAAAAAAGGAAAAGGAAAAGAAGGAGAAAAGAAAAGGGAATAAAATTTAAAATAAATAAATAAAATAAATAAAAATTCTTAAAAAAAAAATGGGGAAAATAGATTCTATTCATAATAAACACAGAACAAGCACAAAATCAGTATAGAAAAATACAACGTAGAAATTTAAAGACTTTAAAGACTTGAATGAAAATGAAGTTACGTTCATTTTTACATTTTAATTTAAATCCGTGTTCGCCTTTTGCTGAAGATCCGTCGTACGTTACGCAGGCGTACTTGACCAATAAGAATAGCAAATAGCCATGACGCCACTTCCTGTCTGTTAGTTTTGCGGGAAGTTTGGTAATAGTTTACATTCACGCAACGAAGAGAAGGTTTGTTTTGTCTTTATATGTATAGTATATGTCCCGGCTCGTTGATGGAAACGCCTAAGTCAAAGTGACAGCGGCGGGAAAGAGCAGTAATTCGTGTCATCTTAGTTTAAATGCTTGCAGCTAACGTCAGCTAGCGATGCTAACTGAACTTAGCCTACACAGATGTGCTAGCTTGATAGCTAGCTACTTTGCCGTAGCGCTGTGGCTTCTTAGCCTTTGGTAGCAATCTCTTTGTTACGTTTACGTTTTGTCTGTTGCAGGATGCCTTTTAGTGAGTCTTAGGGTGAGATATGCTCGTAAATGGCGTTGACATGAACTTTCTGTCTGCTGTCACTTATGTTAACGATACATGATCAGTGGAACTAGCCAAAGTTAGCAAGAGTCAGCCCCAACAACGCAGCAGAAACGGAGGTAAATCCACGGTAGCTCGCGTGTCATAATAGCACGACATAACGCTGTCATGTGATTAGTTTTGGTGTGGGTACCTTGCATAGCTCCATTACACTTTGCAAACTTGTATCCGAGATGCGATAGACACGAGGTTCCGTAATAGCAAGAGGGGTGTACGTTTCAGATGCCTCCGAAAGCCAAGGGACAGGGGAAAGGCCGAGGTCCGGCTAAGAGGAAGCTGGCAGAGGAGTTCCCCCCAGGAGAAGTGCTGACTGACACCGGGAAAAGGGCCTGGAAGCTGGGAGCTCCCATCGGTCAGGGAGGCTTTGGGCTCATATATTCAGGTGAGCACCTCACATGTGCTTTGTGATTCAGTTAAAAAGTCAAATATACTGTCCACATACTATCCATACATGTGTCATCAGTCACAATTTTAACAGTTTTCTAAAACAAAACTGCATTGTGTGAACCACTAGCTATGCGATAAGGCTACTTTGTGAGACTGGACATTGACAGTCACAGTAGCATTAGTGTGAATAGTAACAGTATGAATGCAGGACGTGAGGTACATTTCTTAAAGATTGCACAGTGCAAGATATAACCTGCACTGTCAATCTTTATCCCATTAACTGTTCTTTACAAAACATATCTAGTGCTTGTCATCTTCTCATTTTACAGCTGATGAAAATTCTGCAAAAGCTGTAGGGCCTGGTGCTCCATATGTCATCAAAGTGGTAAGCCTCAAAAGTAATTCTTAGCATCATTCCAGTGTGTTCATTTGCTACTAGAGAAACCACTCCTATCATATTAACTGCAAATGAAACAAGTTATGCTGTTTATTAAAGCAAAAAAAGTCTGTTAATTGTTACAATGTGTAGTACACTGTCATTTCTAAAGTACGGGTTCAGATTAAAAATGGTCTAAAAGAGACAGCTTTTTGCAGAAACAAAACCATAAAAAAATTCCGTGATTCATTTTGAACTGTAGTGTATCTTGTTATTACATACTTGATTGATTCAGCCACACTGCAGTTTTGAGATTTATCTCTCCATCGGACATTGTGGAGTCTTCAGTCATGTTGATACAAACTGTCTATGTGAGTGGGCACCACTTCCTCCACTACAAGTGAAAATTGCTCAGTCAAATTTTACTTGAGTTAAAGCACCGGAGAACATGCTTTTAAAAATATTTAAGTATTCAAAGTACATTTTCTTGTTAATTTCAACATATTTCTGTATTGCTTTCACAGTGCATTTACAGAACCTGGTAACTCTCTGAAACCACCAGTGATGCACTGACTGTCTTGTGGAACCACTCTGCTACACAAAACATGAAGAAACACCTATAAAAACTCAAGCAATTGAATCAACAAAACAGGCAGCCATTGTCATTTTCATTTTTGACTTAAACACCACTTGTTTCACAGATCAAGCTCATTTGAGAGTGGGCATTGTGATAATTTTTTCCTGTAAGGAACACAATGTGTGGCCTGTTTTAGGAGAAAGAAAAAAAATCAATGGTTGACGTCAAAGCTCTGATTACATCCCATATACTTATTGTAAGTGTCATTTCTGGTTTTCATGGGCCCAACCCGACTTAGCCTGACAAAATCAAACATGGTCAAAAACATGGTGTTGGCCCAGGTGGTGATAGTTAGCAGTCCTCAGCCCATTGACACCACCACATAATCTAAACTAGCCTTTGACCCAGTAGTTAGGGCCCACTTACATTGGTAAGTTTGGTCCCGTATCGTGCTAAAGCCAAAATCCCCCCTCCCCAGACCTCAGCTGGCCTGCACTCACATTACCTAAAGCCCAAACGCTCCCAAGCGCGATCGCCCCCGGTATGCACGTCATCATGTTGAAATACGACAACAGGCATGTTCCGACATCATCATAAATCAATATAGTTCAGATACATTCATCATGTCTTCCTTTTAACTAAAAGACGTTTTTGTTCCTTTTAATCAGACATGGGATGTTTATTTACCTTGACAGTTTCAGAGGTAACTTCCTCCTTCTTCAGAAAGATCCAACTGACAGGCGGAGCGGCACCTGTCAGATCCGTCAGACCAGAACTGGCCGGGTGGCCGCATGGTGCCGCGGCCTATGCTGGCCAGTGCCGGTGCGGTCCCAGCCGGCACCAGGTCTGCTGGATCTCTGCGCACACAGACTGCTGTACTTTAATTATAAACCGACTTTTGTTTATACTCAGTTGCAGCAGCACAACAGACAGTGACACAGACAACATGGTTGATTATTGATTGCGCGACCCGACCATTTGCCGGTAGTCGCGCTGCTCACATTAAACAATTTTGCAGAGGCAGGAGGAAAGTTGCATGATTTACTTGCGCGCGCTGCGTGTGTGACCGTGCATGTGCTTGTGTATGCGCCTGTACCGTGCTGAAGCACACCCCCTCCAATCGTGCCAGAGCGGGGGAAGTAAACTGTATTCAAGCATGGAACGGAGCGATCACACTGGTCAAATAATCTGGATTTTAGGGGCAAATGTGCTTAGGTGCAGACCAAACTTGCCAATGTGAGTGGGCCCTTAGTCAGATTGTCCTGTGGTGTGATCAGGTTCAGGGCTCCTGACAAGGTGTAGCCTGACAACGTTTTTTTCCCGCCATGCTTGATTTGGTTGGACCAGTCTGGCTGGCTGGTTTAGTATGAAGTCAGCCAAAACTCAGTCAGAGTGAACACGACGTTGGAAACAGCCTTAAGATACAGGGGGAAAAAAGGAGAATTAACCACAAGAGTTTTCACTTTTAACAAGAGCCCCCATTCATGTAGACAGTTTACATCAGTAGATTCCCAGCATAGTGAAGTCTGAAATGCCTTCATGGGGCAACTTTGTTACTGCCTTGTATTCTCATATAGGGTTTAACTGCCTGAACTCCAGTTTTCCCTAAATTTCCCCATTTAGTAGCCTCAAAGTAGGAAAAAAAGATTTTATTCTATGTTGTATGATTGTATTAGATACATAATGTGTATCTACTAGTTGCTGTGCTTCATTGAAGCTCCATTAAACATAGACTGAGTGAAATATTTAAAGCCAAGATGCCATTGTTTTATGGCTCCAGGATCACATCAAATAGAAAATATTCACATGTCTTGTGCATCATTGTATACACACTTCCCTGTAATTCAGCAGGACATATTTGGGATCTTTGGAAACCTTGGAATACCTCTAGAATTTTAAATAAAGTTCTGTCGGTTTGAACAAACCTCGGCCATGCAGTAATGATAAAGCCTCCAATGAGAGCAGTGGAGTTGAAGAGGTTATTAACTGTACTTACTGTTTTGCCCACAGGAGCCCAGTGACAACGGACCACTGTTCTCTGAACTGAAATTTTACATGAGAGCTGCCAAGCCTGAGCTAAGTATGCCACCAAACCATTCCCCATGATATTAACACACACACAGACACCTAGAAGAATGCCACCAAGCCAAACTCACATGATTATAACATAAACACAGCGTAGTCTCTTTACCATCGGGGCAAACAAATAAAAGACACTCAACTTTCTTAATTAAAAACGACTAACTCGTAACTCGGCCACGAAGGGGCCTTGCAGAGGAAGACTCCCCCCAACAGCAGGCTTTTGGTGTCTGCGTTGTGCGCCCTAAGGCCACAGCTTTGCATTTTATATAATAACAATCCAAATGTCAATCTCCCCTGACAATTAACTGTTATATTACTAAGGAACCAAAGGCTCATATTTTATTCATGGTGGAATCTCACGTTGTTGGTAAATATTTGTCCCACCAGCAGATTAGCTCGCGGCCGCGTTCCCCGGCTCCCCCCCACGGAATTATACTCTTATTACTTTGAGCATAGCCACCATCACCCACCTCCACTTTCACCAGCAACTTTTATCAAGAGCAGCCTGTAGTGTGTTCAGAATAATTTGTAGGAAATGTTAACTTGACTTGCCATACTGCCTTTCATTTACATGGTATGTGTTTCATAAATGAATCCACATGCTTTCACAACACTTCAGCCAGGAGGTACATGGCAACATATAACTGTCCATGGCTGATGACGTTTCTCTTTTGTTCCATAGTTCAGAACTGGATGAAGTCTCACACCATGAAGTATCTGGGTGTTCCAAAGTACTGGGGCTCTGGTCTGTATGAGAAGGGAGGGAAAAGGTAAGACATTTGATCAGGACTTTGCCCATGAGGCTGGATTCAACACTGTTTTCACCTGCCCATTTTGCTCTTGGAGTAAAACACTGTCACACATAACTTTAAAAATACCTTTTTGAAAAGACAAAATATAATGCATCCTCAGGGTTTTTCCTATTACAATGGGGCTATGGCTGTGCCACTGGTTTGAAGACCAAAATAACTGTTAATGCATGGAAGTGTCAGCTGTCATCAGTATCAGAATGTCTTCCTTTTTAAGACATTTTTAATGTCAGGTAGATAAGTTGTGGAGGAAAAATATCAGAAAACAAGTATGTTCCTCAGAAGAAAAATAGGCCACCAAGACACTGCAACATTTTAAAGACCTCTAGAACTGAAATACAGACTCACAAGGCAGTGTATAAGACTCTCCAAGAACTTCAAATTTCAGGAGCTAACACCCTGAATTTGCTGCTTTGAGAATCAGAGCAGTCACATTTTCCCCTTGGTTTGCAAAAGTGACTAGATTTGACACATGACAACTGGTATTTCTACTGAAGAACTTACTCCCCTCCCCTCCAGGTACAGGTTCATGGTTATGGATAGGTGTGGCACAGACCTGCAGAAGAAGTTTGAGGAGAGCGGGAAGCGGTTCCCCAGAAAGCTGGTCCTGCAGCTTGGCCTCCGTCTGGTAGGTTATTTAATGACTGCATGGTTTAAAATATTCTGTAATGGATTCTGTGGTGTGAATGTGGCACATCGAGATGTCCAGGGTTCCCACTGGTTATGGCATTCCACAGAGACTAATTAAATCTGATAAATTCTCGAGGGAAGACGTGCATTTCAGGGACTTTTACAAATGAAGCCCATGTATTGATATAGTAGAATGCTTATCTTTAACACATGCATTGTATTACTTGGTGGTTTTCAGCCCACATTTAACAAACAAGGAAGAACATTTGTTGGTCATAGATGCTCTCCCACATGATGGAAAGTACTGGAATTATTCCTCATTTTGTGCAGGCATCAACAGGTAGTTGTAGTCATGAGTTACAATTTACACATACAGTATATATGATTAAACCAAGCTCATATTTGCTGCTGTATTTATGGTTATCTGCTCACTACTTATATCACTGAAGGTAAAATGAAAACTATTTATGCAATACTCAGCAGAGGTATGGCACTTCATTATCAACGAGATTAAGTGATAGACAGCCAGCACCAAGTACTCACAAAATTTTTTCGTAATGAACAATCCTGATTTACACCACGGGTTTAGGGAGATAGTAAGAAAATGATACTGCCGATTAAAATTCCCTTTTGACATGTTACATCCTTTCCATGTTGTAAAAGAGCAAATGTGAGCTGCTATGTTTTGATCTCTCACAATTACACATTGACCTTAATATTAGATTTTAATGAATAACTCAATTTAAGACCCCAGCCCAATGCATCCCTAAGTCAGCATCCTTTGTGGACCCAGTGCTTTTCATCATACAGTCGAATGAATTGAACTTGGATTGTCAGCGTTGCACACTAACAGAGAGATAACAAGCACTGAAAAAAAGACATTTTTCAACAGTAACAAAGTCATTATGTCTTTCCTTCTGGTTTAGTTGGATATTCTGGAGTACATCCATGAACATGAATATGTGCATGCTGATATTAAAGCTTCCAACCTCCTCTTGAGCCACAGCGATCCCAACCAGGTCAGTAGTTCATATCTACCTACCTGCAGAAGCTCCAGCATAATATGATCATGATAATGATCATTTTTGCAATATACTATGAGTATTTTATACATGGATCCCTATAAGCAAAGAAGTGTGTTTTCTCTCTAATGCTTAATTGTTGTAAATTGCTGTGTGCAGCGTTTTAACATGAGTAGAGCTTTGAGATGTTGGTAGAAACAAACAAGACCACGGCTAGAAAGATTGTCTCTAACAGCCATGTTGCATGATGAACCACCAGGTTGGACATGGAGGGAAGTCTGCTTTATGGCACAAAACAAGAGGGCACTGTTCTTGCAGAGCAGATGAAGCTATTTATTTATTTATGTATTTATCATCAGTCAACATTAACACCGTTATCAAAGTATCTGCAGTGAGCTTATAGTGGTTGTTCAGTACATCAGTAAGGCTATACTTAAAATCAAAATTTGTAATAAAACAAGGGAAAGGAAAAGGACATTTACTTCCAGAACCAAATGGTCAACTCTGTAATCTTTCGTGTTGAATATTTAAAGCACTCTGACCTCAGATTTGTTGCCCAGAAGTAGCGCGATGAATGCGTTTCTTTGATCGTAATGGACTTGTGCTACTTCATTAGATTCAATTAAAGCCTGGAGAAGGATAGAGACAGAGCGTACGTACTGTTTGTGTGTGTGTGTGTGTGTGTGTGTGTGTGTGTGTGTGTGTGTGTGTGTGTGTGTGTGTGTGTGAGAGAGTGTGTGTGTGAGAGAGAGAGAGAGGGAGTGTGTGTGTGTGTGTGTGTGAACTAAAAGGGGGGGATTAGATGACGGCAGCAAAGAGCTTTTTCTAGCAAACAAGGTGGGGGCAGGGGCAAATATTTAATTTTGAGATTAATAATGTATCATTGGTGGTGTTATTAAAGAGCTATTTATAAATGACAATTTAGTAATCGGCCACTCGAGATTTCAGCAGGAGTGGAGGGTTTTTTTGTGGCTGTGCTGGTCTGATACCTTTGCCTGGAGTTATTGGGAATGTTGGTTTGGCTTTATTACTTTTCTTATGTTTGTGTTTATCTTACCCAGTAACCAACTGTAGTATATGAGCATGCTGTTGGCTATGATAGTAGTTAATCTTACGTATGTGGAAATTTGAGTTGAATACCAAAAATGGGCGAATCCACCATTTTGACAAATGCGACACTATGACCACATTTACACCTGGCTTTAAAATGAGATCTGTACCCAGATATGCTTACAGATAATGAACAGTCTGATTATGCTCTTTGCAGTTACACTTGGTATTGCTATGTGTTCTTATTGTCTGCATTGTGATCAGCTCATTGTGACTTGGGCAGCCGTGATTAGAGGAGGCTGTGGTTGAGATCTGATGACAATATGGAGAATTACTTCTAATGGTTTCATGGGTGTGCTTTGAATTGGATCCTTACAGTGAATCGTATTTAGTTGAGACAGAATTGGGAAGAGAGGCCAACAAAATAAGGTGAATGCCATGAATTTTGTAGCTGTTTGTAGTAAGTTTGCATCCTCATGCATGCTCACTGTTGGACTAATACAGGACATGGTTAGTAAAACATGTTGGACATAATGTCCCTAAACATTTCAGGGTTTCCTCCAGGATTTTTTGAAACTGTGGGGGAGGGCTTCAGCGGAAATTTTCTTTGCCTTTTGGACTCGTGCGGTGCCGGTGGAGTTGTTGTAATTTTTTTTCTTGGTGGTGCAGGTGAAACGAGTGGAGGGGTTGTGACACCCAGATTTGCTTCTCTCTATGTAATTTTCCCTAGACATAGGTTCATATTCCACACAAAAACAGCATTTCATTCAAATTATGTCAAATTCCGCGATATTCCAGATTACTCCAGATTCCGTTTTATTTGGCTAATTCCGCAATTCCGTGATCGCAGAAATTATAGGGCCCTACAATGTTAACATTAACGATAACATAAGGGTCGTTTTCACAGGCTTGAACAAAAAATGGATTAAATTTAGTCTTGCCGAGGTACCTTTCTCTTGTCCTTTTCTCTCCCTCTGCGAGCGCGCAGCAGTAGTAATCAAACAGGCGAGTGATGACTCCGGTGTTCATTTTTCAAAATAAAGTTAATTGCAGTGTAATGTAACATTTCATGATATTTAAATTATCATTTCAAACTCTGACTATAGTAAGTATATGTGCGCAAATATAGGCTATATATATGTGTATATATATCCATTCATACAATGTACTTTAAATTGTTTTAACATCTGAAAAAAAAAAAAAATCATCATTCCGAAGGCGTGGCGGCTTTTATTTTGCCGTGGCGGTGCGCCACGATCAATTACATGTAGCGGAAACCCTGCATTTGATACTGTCCTTAAGCAGCAGTGGTAGCAAGTAGTCTTAGAAATGTCAGTAGCTGGGCGTTTGTACCAGCTTTTTTAAACTCAAAATTTTAATAGACCTTTTTTCACAGCAGCCAACACAGATGTTTGTAATTATATTCATTAAAGTTCTATTCCATGTAGGTCCAGCAGAGCCAGGATCCTGCTGTTCATGCTGGCTCACTAGAAAGGCTCTGCTACACTTACATGGGAAGGAACCTTAATTCTTGTCATTTGTAATATTTGTGATTACCCTTCTATTTCATGTCAAAATGGCTGCTGTGAAAGGGGCCTATTGGTCTTATTTTCAATTCCAGGAAGTCATTTATTAGACTTTCTTAATCGGGCATTTATGCCTGATCTTCATATTGGTTTGTACCTATCTGCCTGCATGCCTGAATTGGTCTGTTTGTTTGAACTGTAGGTTTGCTTAGTAGATTATGGGCTGGCATATAGGTATTCACCTGAGGGCGTCCTGAAGGAGTACAAGGAGGACCCCAAGAGATGCCACGATGGCACCATTGAGTTCACCAGCATTGATGCCCACAAAGGAGTAGGTAGGTAGAAGCATGCTTGTTCTTTTTCACAATTCTTAGTCCTAAATAGGCAATAACACAACTCAGATGAGGTGTCAGGCAAGACCTTGAAAAACAGAGAATACAGACATATCTCACTGGCCTGTCTGAAGTGGTTTGTTTGATTAGTGCTTTATCTGTCAGTTGGGGAGGTTTTGCACAGAATAATCACACAGCACACACCCCTCCATATGGTGTTGCTATATTGATACCAATTCGTATTTATGTGTTGAAGCTGTAAATGAAGGGCCACAGAATATCTTTCAAAGTAAGAAGTGTTTTTTTGAGTCTTAAAAAAATTGGATTTTACCCAGAAACAGGCTCCTGACTTCAGTTAAATATGAGAAGAAGCAAACACTGTCATAATGGTGAGAAACACTCAGCAGGTGTGCCTCCTCCCATAACCTTCCCCAGGTTGGGTGCTCTGCCAAATACTACCAACAGGCTTTCAAGAAAATCCTTGGAAAATCATGTGAATGGCGCCATTCTAAACCTGTTTTCGTGGATTCATTGGAAGCCATATTTTCATAATACTTAGCAGTGGCAACACTAAGACTGGGTTTTGGCCCTCACAGTTTGATAAATTTGCACTGGTAAAGCTCTTGGCTTTTCAACCTGGTAGAAATGGTGGTAATTCCATGAAAGTCACAACACAAGATGCTGCAGCTGATAAAAAAGACAGTAATAGTATAGCTGCTGCTACTGCTGTGTTTGTTTGGCCCCAGCTCCATGTAGGCGAGGGGACCTGGAGATCCTGTCCTACTGCATGGTTCAGTGGCTGTGTGGTCGTCTGCCCTGGGAAGACAATCTTCAGGACCCCCTCTACGTCAGAGACTCCAAAATCAGGTAGGAGAACAGGGTTGATAAATGAACATAAATATCACAGCTACTATTATTATTACATTATAGCTACAGAGGTCATCTTCACAGAGTTATAGTAAAGTTAAATTAAATTGACAATACAAGTATGTTTCAGCTTTCAAAGGTCAGATAATCACCATTTTTATATGTTTATATTCAAAGCAACATGAGGCAGGCAGCAGAGATTCAAAGTGGATAAATATATCTCAGTTCCAGGTAGATCTGGATATGTGGCAAGGAGAACTGCAAGGAAATTCATGATGACATTTGCCAAATACAAACCAGTCTTTAGTCTTAGCAGCAACCACTATGTTTCATTTGGCTGTCATATTTTTGTATTACTAATGCATTCATTAAAATAGTTTGTTCTTCTTAGGACTTTGTTATTTGCTTGGTGATTTGACACTGGCTCAAGGCTCTAGGGCCATAAATACTGAATTAAAGCTTTTCAAGTACATTGAAGTGTAATAAATATTAAAACAATTTCATGTTTGAAAAAAAATGTTTCTTTATTCCAGGTGTCAAGAAAACATCTCTGAGTTCATGTCCAAGTGTTTCTCCTCTCAAGATAAGCCAGGTGAGACACACAGCACACACCTACACAGTTTAATACTTAGGGTGTACAAATTTCCCAAGGTTAGTTTTACAGTTTCAGTTCCCTTAAAAGGTGGTGTGGTACAAGTGTCTCCATTTTGCATGAACAACAATCATGAAGACAAGTACAGAAATCTGTGCTACATTTTTTTTTTTTTTTAATTTATTAGCTAGTCAGACACATTGAACAATTGTGATTTTAGTTGTTGCTTATTATTTGTGTTTGTAATTAAGGGTCACAATAAGAATAAGTCTCCCATAATAACCCCTAGCTTAGCTTGCCAGACAACAGCATCAAACCAATGCTTCTACAGTCCAATTACTAATTAAAAAGAGTTATAAATTAAGCACTTTATTGTCCTAAACACACACACAGGAGAGAAAAGTAGCCCCTGTTTTGCCATTTTAAGTTGGGAGGCTTGTTGATTAAACCTTAATGATTGCTAATTCCTTAGAACTAGTGTTTTTTTTGTTGTTGTTGTTGTTTTTTTTTTCACTCAAAAACTTTGCATATTAGCTTGCTGCACCAGGTTTTAGCAGATACAGCAAAGCAAAGGGAAGACAAGAGCATTTCCTATTACTAAAGGATGAACTAAAGAGTTCACAACATATAATCAAAACCCCTTGATAATCAAATTTGATTATTTGGATGAAACAGCCACCTTATAATGTTCTGTTTCAGCAGCTAACAAAGTCATCAACAGTCATAAACCACTCAAATGATAACTGTAATTTTAAAGCAAACGTTTTTCCGGGGACTATTTTCTGGCATAGAGACTGTTTCACTCCACCAACTCTCAAATCATGAAAACACAACAGTGCTGCTGCTTTCAGGAAAACTAATGTGGACGACTTCCTTACAGTGATGGAATACTGGTGAGAGGAAAGTTTGAAGTCTCTGAAAGTTCATTTTCATATTCATTCATTTATAGAAGTATAATAACAAACATGCACTGCTGCAGACATTTCAGTTCCTGGCAGTAAATGGCGGCTGTGACGTTTGTTGTCTTGCTGTGGTGAGAGTTGCTGTTTAATGTCGGCACTTTGACCTCCAGGCAGTGTGTTGGTTCAGATGGAGGAGATGAACACCAAGTGTCGCACCTCCTTCCTTCTGCTCTGTTGCTCGCAACTCCATCTGTGTGTGTGTGTGTGTGTGTGTGTGTGTGTGTGTGTGTGTGTGTGTGTGTGTGTGTGTGTGTGTGTGTGTGTGTGTGTGTGTGTGTGTGTGTGTGTTTTCAGCTGAAGAAAGTCACACCAAACAGAATGATGCATAATGCTTCAACCATAGTAGAATGGTGGAACATTGTTGTGACGAATTTGTTGTGTGTGTTGTAACAAAGATGATATTAGGATGGGACGTGGTTGTCATCCCCTTGTGTTGGATGTGTGAGTGTGTGTTTGTGTGTATATTTGCTACATGAATGTGAAGGAAGCTGTTCAGTAGTGCAGACATGGTTAACTCTCTTTAAAAGTCTCCCATCCATTAGCCCACACCGTTTACCTTTGTTTGGATACAAAAAGGAACAGTTTAGCTCAAAATTGAATTCATCATCTCTCATCGTTTCTCAAAGTGAAAAAAAATCCAAAATCCTTATCGTAAAAGCAGTGATTTTACAGCATTTGCATTTGGATGACTTGTGCATAACACCTTGTGTCCCTTATTTGTGGTGAGCAAAGCAACTGAGTGCCTTGTCTGTTCTATAGTAATTATTGAAGAACAGTTGATAAGTATTTGAGAGATGTAGAATATTTTGCAGCTTCAGCTGATATAGAGCTAGGCAATATGGACCAAATCAAATGTCACAATATTTTTGACCAAAACCTTGCTATCGATATTGTAGGGATGACTGTTGGCACCCTCATAAGATATTTATACAATGAACAATTACCAAGCAGGTAAAAGCAAGTAACAACTAGTACAGTCTAATAAGTAGGGAGGCACTGATCCGATATTAAGTAGAGATCCACCAATCCACTTTTTCATTTCCAATCTGATTCACATACCTTAACAAGGGGTTTCAGTCTTGGATCAGTACTTGATATAGGCCGACTGCGACAGTCCTGTACATAGTATCAGGAGTGAGAAAATGCTGACAGAGCATAACTGCTAGTAGGTTCAGAAAATGTCATCCCTTTAAACCAGGAAAAGACAGCTTGTCATGGTAACAACCTGGGCAAGGAGGTTCTGGAAGCAAAATCCCAATGATATTCTGTAACTAGGGGCCCACTCACATTGGCAAGTTTGAGCCCGTATCGTGCTAAAGCCAAAATCCCCCCCTCCCCAGTCCCCGGCTGGCCTGCACTCACATTACCTTTTTCCCAAACGCGCCCAAGCACGATTGCCCCCGGTGTGCGCGTCATCACGTTGAAATACGACAACAACAGGCATGGCCCGACGTCATTATAAATCAATGTAGTTCAAATACATCATGTCTTCCTTTTAACTAAAAAACGTTTTTGTTCCTTTTAATCAGACATGGGATGTTTATTTACCTTGACAGTTTCGGAGGTAACTTCCTCCTTCTTCAGAAAGGTCCAACTGACAGCCGGAGCGGCACCTGTCAGATCCGGCAGAGCGGGTGACCGGGTGGCCGCACACCGCGCGGTGCCGCGGCCAGTGCCGGCCAGTGCCGACGCGGTGCCGACGCGGTGCCGGCCAGTGCCGACGCGGTGCCGGCCAGCACCAGGTCTGCCGGATCTCCGCACACAGACTGCTGTACTTTCATTATAAACCGACTTTTGTTTATACGCGGTTGCAGCAGCACAATGGACAGTGACACAGACAACATGGTTGATTATTGATTGCGCAACGCGGCCATTCGCCGGTAATCGCGCTGCGCACATTAAACAGTTTTGCAGAGGCAGGAGGAAAGTTGCAGGATTTACGTCCGCGCACTGCGTGCGTGACCGTGCATGTGCTCATGTACGCGCCCGTACCGCGCTGAAGCACACCCCTTCCAACCGTGCCAGAGCGGGGGAAGTGTACTGTATTCAAGCACGATACGGAGCGATCACACTGGTCAAAGAATCCGGATTTTAAGGGCAATCGTGCTTGGGCGCGGATCAAACTTGCCAGTGTGAGTGGCTTCTAGGATTATGATTATTAGCCATAATGTCGTAACCATTGAAGGCAGACTGACCACGAGCTACGAGATTGTAAAACAACAATTTCTGCTCCTGTTGAAGCTACAAGTCTGTATAAAATCAATCTTGTTTTTCGAAAAATGAGTTTTATTCACAGTGTTACGGAAAAGTACTACACTACCCACAATCCTAACCACAGCTCTGATTGGTGGAGTTCACTGTTACCTTGGAAATGTTTACTGCACCTACGAGTGTCTCCATTGGCTAGTGAATTACGTCAGTAACGTTAACATTAGTCAACACTGGTAACACTGGTTAAGATAATGTTAGCATTAATGTTAGCTCACTGATTCTTGAGAATTTGGATAAATCATGTCCCACTAAGAAAAATGCTATTTCTGCTGGAAATTTACAACATTTTAATGAATAAAAAGAATCAAGGGCATAATCAGGGGTCCTTTGCACATTTGTAAGGTTCTTGTATAGGTTTATTTTTAATTTGTATTAATTTAATGATTATATGTTGGCCCATGGCCTACAAAACCAGTCGTCCTCGGATAGGAGATAATCATTTCAACTTGATTAAAACAACAAAGAGTAATAATTTCATTGAATAATATCTTTACCACATGAAAGAGTACATCATAATATGTATTAAAAACTACAAACGATGGGTTTTGAACAATATTTACTATTATTTTGTGGTTGCTCAAAATGTGTCCCAGATATTCGTCACCACCGTCAGATATTTATTTAAAAAATTATAATAAAATTATGGAATAAATGTATACTTTTTAAGAAGAGATCTGATGCAGGTAGCAACAGGGCGAAAACAAGCTGGCTAATGTGAACAACTCATGCTTATCATGTGAAAGAGCAGATTTTTGTCACCACCGTCAGACGTCACCACCGTCAGGTTTTCTGTGTGACGGTGATGACTGAAGTCTGAAAAATGCTTATAACAGTGCTCAGGATTGTTATTTTTTGTACCAAATAGTTAAATAAAGTTAAGCAAGAAGCCATTGACTTGAGTGGTATACATTTTGGAAATGTATGTTTTAATGAGGCGACTGTCACCACCGTCAGATTAGTGTCACCACCGTCAGAGGCAGTTATATTGGTTTTAAATGAATATACGTACAATATGTTTCTTTGGTGCTTTTGAATTATTAAAGTAATAGTCTCTTTAATACAAAAATATGTTTTTCAAATTAAAAAAAAAACATTACGGTGACGGTGTTGACAAAAACAAAGTAGCCTAATAACTGGAAAAACCTATTTTATGAAAAAAATGCAAAATGAGGAGGTTGCACCGGTACATTGCTGAGCAGCCAAGACCTTGGCCTATAATGATATACCTTCAGATTTTGTAATTTAACGCACTTTTTTTTTTCAAAATTAAAACCTGTTTTATCCAAATTCCCAAGAATCAGTCAGCTAACATTACTAGTTGGCTAAAGACTCACCAGCAAACGTTACGTACCAAGCCGTTACACTTGAGAGTGCTCTTGAAATGTATGAGGGAAATTGTAGGTTTTTTTTGTTTTTGTTTTTTATTTGCAATTGGCGCCATTAGGTACACAGTCTTGTACCCATGATTTCTTTTTCTAGTTTTTCCCAATTTCTGAATGCAGATCTTATTTAATCACACTAATCTCTGCTCCTGTCAAATTTCAGACCACTTGAATAGGTGGAACCATATAAACTCAGCTACCTTGATAAACCTCTGCAGTAAAGCTCAGAGGAAAAACTCTTCCGGAACCACAAAGGTCTTCAAATTATCATGTGACTGCCCAGGTTTATTATACTATCCAAAATCCCAGGCAATATCTGATGTTATGTAATAACATTATGTTGCCCAGCCACAAGCAGATATGATCCAGCAGAACATTTGAGCCTCATTTGAGTTAAATGATTCCAAATTTCAGTTGCAAGTAACTTAAAAATTAGAGACAATGAGGTGTACAAATTTGAAAAATTATTTACTATTTACCAGGCTAACCTTTCAAGAAACTATGTGCAAATGGCATACATTAATTACTCTGTGGGCCATTTTTATATTCTAAGCTGTCAAGCCTTTTAAGCACAAACACACTAATGTAATGATGTTTATATTTTAAATATGTGAGTTGCTACTGAAGCGTTTTGCATATTTTGCAAGTGAATAAATTTAGTTTTATTCCCAAATATTGGTGTGTCTAAGAATTTATGAAGAATCAAGATGTCTTTTGTAAGACAAAATCCAGAATCATGCAGCCCTATGGTCTGCCCACCCCCTTGTCACTAGAAACTCCATTGAAGCTTGGATAACCATGAAATGCACTGGAAGTTAGCTTTATAACTATTGAACTGGACATGGGGTGAGTGGATAATCACAGGCTTTGACCAGTAAGAACTGTTTCTGTATTGTCTTTTAGATGAGATTCAGACGTTCATGGAGGAAGTTAAAACTCTGGGCTACCAAGACAAGCCACCGTATGAGAAGCTGCGCTCCATCCTTCAGGCCGGCCTGAAAGCCATCCACGCCAAAGATGACGGCAAGCTGGAGTTTTACGCTCCACTGAACGGAGATGGACCGAGCCCTAGCAGGGTCAGCAAACACACACAAAACTCTGTTTCTGTGGCAATGTATTTCTTAAAATACTACTACCTACTAACCCTAAATTTCATCCGAATGTGTCAGTGGACAGTCTTAGTATCCTGTGACAATCTAAATGTTTTTTTCAAAGGCTTTTCTACCCTGACAAGAACAAAAGTCTTGGGGAAACGCAGAATACTACAATATTTGTACATGTGATATACAAATACCAGTCAGTCACTAGATCAGCTCATCTTGGTTTGATCATTGCCTCTGGTAAATAAAACTGGGACCTGATTCAAAGAGAGGCTGTATAATCAAATGTGTATCGGGAGTGTACACAGAAAGTCAAGTCAGAATATGTGGAATTTAACTTCACGTGGAAGGGAAATAATCATAGCCTTCTGTCAGGTCTCTCAGGTACAAACCTTACCTTCTGGTTATGGCATGGTATTGAAGGCATGAGACAATTGAACCATGTGTAAACTTTGGTTGTGTACTGTCCGTAGTATTGTAAGGCTAAGTGTTGATGCTGTTGATGTCATGCACAGGCTGAGCTTTCATCTGGGACTTAAAGGAAACTGATTCCTCTCCCTCAGCTCTGCTGCTTCTTCCTCCTTCACAGACTGTGTTCACACTTGGTTTCAGTATCCATCATGGGTGATCTGATCACAAGTGGACAGCATGAAGTACAGTGTTAAATACACAGCATTCATCTTGGAGCCATATTGTGATCCAAGCACTCAGGCGCCTTTGGAGGTGGTATAGAACACACTGGGCCACTGATTTTTTAGCATCACAATGCATCCCTGACAGCATCAAAGAATTACTTAGTAGCTTTGTACAACGAATATTTGAAGGAGCGGATTGCTGATGCAAAATTCAAATCTGAATGAAATTTGTTTTGTTTTTGTTTTTTTTAAGTGAATTGGCAGCATCTTCATTGGGTAATCCAGAAAGTAGGAAGGTTTGGCTTATTTGCCTTGGATAGTGACAGTGCAGAGGTCAATAGAGCCAATTCAAATGGGTCAGGGTTTTTTTTTTTTTTTTTTACCCTCAAGCTTCATGTTGTCCCATTTCTTTTGACTTTATGCTACTTGCCATGCAACAATTTGAGGTAACCTCACTGCCGGAAAAATGCTGGAGAGTGTCTAAGAAGGGAATCACTTGCCCTCCTTTCTTTTCCAATCAGACTTTTTTTTTTTTAATGATTATTTATGGGACATGAGACTGACAAAAACTGTAAAGCAGTGACAAAAAAGATATTTTGAATCCCCACCTAAGTCATATTTAACATTTAACAATCAGAATGAGATGTGGTGTCAGGACTCCAAACTGACAGCATGTATTTCCTAACGGTAACCCAGTCAAGGTGACCCTGGATTGGTTTTAAGTGAATTCTGATATGAGTCCACTGCAACCACTTCCTCTCTCTCTCCTGTCACTCCCTGTTTTCTCACTCTAACCTTCTCCCATTGTTCACCCCCCCTCTTATTTTCAGCTCTTATCATCTGTTCCCCGGGCTATATGGTCAAAATGCTGTATAGCAATGACATAATTTAATTTAATGGCAGCATCATTTTATTTGATGGCATTTGGTTTATCCAACACAAATTATACTATGAGGTCAAGATTTTTTTTTTTTTTTTTTTTCATCAAAATTGCCATGATGCATCCACAGCAAAAGCTTCATAATATTGCTACAGTAGGCAGTTTTCATTTGTTTTTGATGGAGGAAAAAAAATTCATCAACAGCATTACTGTAAAGCTGTGCTGGCCGGAGTTCATTCTTTTCCTTCTTCCATTATTCCATCTCTCAGTCCATTTCTGAGATTAAAGCAGTAAATTTACACAGAAAAAAACACAAATTTAAGAGAAACATATTGAAAATTTGAGATTATAAAGTAAAAAAAATATGAGAAAAAACTTGGAAAAATAGTTTTTCTTTTACTTTTTGGTCAAGGAGCCATACAGCTTGACTTTGTGAGGTTGGATCAACCACACACTGCAGATGCTGCCGCTTGCTGTGGATTAGGCATGCAGTCAAATTCTACTTTGCAATGGGATTTGGTAACAAGGAAATCCTGGTGATTTTAGCCCAGAATCACAAGATTGTTTTCTTCTGAATCGGCCCAAGTCACAGCAGTGTCTCTTCAAAGTCCAGATGCTGATGAGAATATTGTGCTCAAATCACCTCAAATCACCAGGATTTCCCTCTTACTAAATTCCATAGTAGAATTCCATGGTAGAGTTTTTCATTTTTCTCATGAATTTACAACAGTGGGCCTAATACACTGTGGTACTTTGAGCTGCATGTCTGCTGTTAGGTGAATCCAGAACCGTGTTTGAAGCACAACATACATCTGCTTTACAGCAAATTTGTCCACTGTTACATGTGCATTATGAAAATACAATTGCATGTCTTGATTTAAAAACAAAAAATGAATTTGACTTTTATTTTCCTGGGCAGGCCGCCTAAGAATACCCTTTGTATGAGAAACACTACACTGGTTATGATATATATTTTTGATATATTTTATGTGTCCATAGACAATTTCATTACATTTGTGTGACTTCTAGTTTTTTTTTTTTTATTTTCCCAGTTGGGTTAGGGTTAGGCTTCTGGGTTTTAAATATGAATTGATGAGGTACTGTTAAGGCAGAGTCCTCTTTCCAAATGACGCCACCTACCTGATGGTAGCACCTCCTGTGTAGCAGCTCAGCTCGAGGTTGTAACAGTGTAGCTTCAGAAGGTGCACAGACCTCTTCTGATAGGCCCACATGTCACATGTTTTTCACTTGCAATATCAGTCATTCATTTCATTCTGGCTTTAAAATTTTTTTCAGAAACGCTATGCATGAGCCTCACATTGACACTTGCACACTTCCACTCTCTTTTCCTTGTTTTTTTTCCTCCTTTGGTCTCTCTTCAGTTTCTCTCTCACTCTGTCTCTTCCTCTCTGCATATGGAAGATGCCACTGGGGACGTGGCGCTGCCAGCCAAAGGGTTACCGGGCCCCGACACCGGTTATTGTATGTAATTATCCCGCCAATCTGTTCAGCTCAGCGGGCACTGCATGGTGATCATGAGGTAGCAATTGTCAAAATGGAGGCAAAAATGGAGGTGGGGGGGTGTAGTTCAGGTCTGAGAGTGGAGGTTCATTATAGTCTGAGGAAGGAAAGGGACGGATGGAGGGAGGATGGAGGACTTGATTGCCTTAGATAAGTGCATAACTCTTCCAGAGGACACCTTTTCTCTCTTCTTTATGTCTTTAGCAGACCCTCCCCTATACCCTTTTATTTCTGTGAAGATGACAGACATAATTAATGGTTTATTGAAGCAGCAGCTGGAACTGCTCTGCATTTCAGCAGTGTTTTTGAGAAATCTCCATCTTTGTTGACCCAGTATAAACATTCTTCATGGACACAAGGAAGGAAGGGTGAAGCAGCTTCCGTCTCTGGCTGGATCATCACGGTCAAAACAGCAGAATGTGTAATTGGATGTTGTAATGGATTAATGTCTTCAAGGTGTCGGTGGTGTGCGAGATGGCAGAGCGATATTGCATTTGTTCAGACTTCACAGTAAGAAGACTGGAGACAGAGACAAGTCAGGTCGCCTCAGTGCTTGTCTTGTTTTTTTCTTTCACCCTCAAACACTTTGAACAGTTTGACCAGGTCTGTTGTTATCATTCTTTAAAGGAAAAATCGACCCACAAACATTTGAACATTTATAACAGCTATTGCTCATGCACCATTTCTGGATCCATTTTGTTTTATGGTGCTAGATTTTAAATTTTTTCTCCTTTGCTGTGGGTAACTGTCCAAACAGATGATTTTGCGTCACGCCAAGAACTTTTTGGTGTAGTTACAGTGGAATTTTTTTTAACAAGGATGTTGTTTGTTGGTGATTTGTAACAATGACAGAAAATCAGGTTTTTGTGTAAATCCTTCAGAAACAAAGAAAAAGAGCTTCTTTCTGGAGTCACCATTTTCTAATGATGTTCTGGAGGTTCTTGTAAAGAGTTCTGGGAAACAGGAGATCACTTGCTGAAGCAGAATTGCACAGTTTCTGGGAAAAGTAGGTACAACAAAAAAGTAAATGATAACAGTTCCTCAACAAATATCTTGTGGAATGCACTGAATGTTACAGAGTGACGGAATCCAACAGTGGAATAGTGTCTGAGAGTGGATTTTTTCTTTTAACTCTTATCTCCTCCCTCTTTCAGAAGACAACCAAGAGAAAGAAAGAATCAGTTGACGAGGAAGGGGCTGGGGACACTGACAGAAGCCCCGTGAAGAAAAGGCGAGCCACGAAGAAGAAAGGTACAGTTCCCTGTTCTCTCTATAGATACATTTTTCCTCATTTGTTCAGCTGCAAATTTTTGCCTCCTCAGAAAAAAGATGACCTTGTAGGTTGTTTTCAATTTAAAAACAGTACAAATAAGACTCACAAAAAGAAAAAAGAACTTGAATTATTGAAATTTTCAATGATCACTTTCTGCTCAATTTTAAATTGAGAGGGCCGAAAAGACAGATATATAGATATATATTTAGATATATAGTTAGCCCTACATCAACAATTGTCATGAAATGCAGTAGTTGTTTCAGTGAGACTTATTTTAAAATATATGAATTATTTTACACTGACAGAAGTGAATGGAGTGAAGAAAAGCCCTAAAAAGACCCCTCGACCAAGGAAGGTGGCCAGCCGTGTAAAACATGGTGACCCCAAGCCCAGGCTGGTGGAGATGAGCACCCAGACCTCTCCTGGCCTTAACGAGAAATCCAGGGGCAGACCCAAGAAAACTAAAGCCTAGCTCTCTTCACTCTTTGCCCCCGTCCTTAAAATTCTCACCTGTGTGCTTTTAAATAATAGCCTTTTTTAGGTTTTGTACAGTATGGTTTTGTATCTGCTCTGCACTGCTCAGATTGTTGATTCTAATTTTGTTGGTGTGGCTGAGGTCAAATCCATTGTAATAAAGAAGAAATTAAATGGTCAACTTTGTGTATTTTAATCCATGGTTTCATGGGTGCTGATATTAGAGACTTGAGGCGACTCTTTGGAGCAGCTACAATGACCGGGCATAGCATGTAGCATGTGGACAACAGCTGTTGTTAAACAACAGTGCCGCCAGGTTGTTCCATGATCAGCTTACTATAAACACCTCAGGCCTTTATGAAAAATGGGATCTGAATGAGCCATATGGCCTGGTTGCTTTTGAGGATAAATTAATTTTGTAGGAGTTTTTACTTTCGTAGGATGTAAACAAAGATTGAAAATTCGCTCACCAAAACTACACATTGTGGTGGCAACAACAGATGTGTAGTTTACAGTAGCAGACTGACAGCCTACGGCAGCGGTGAGAGGTGAAACCAAATTTGAGACAAGGCAGATATGTAGACAAAAGATTAGGAACACACCTCTTAATCACTGAATTCAGGTGTTTCATTCAGTCCCATGGCAACAGGTGTATAAAATCAAGTACCTAGCCATGCAGTCTGCCTTTACAAACATTTGCGAATCAGAATTAGTCATTCTGAAGAGCATACTGAATTTGAGCATGGTATTGTAATAGTAATGTAATAGGATGCCACCGCTGCAACAAGTCAGTTGGTGAAGTTTCTTCCCTCCTTGATATTCCACCATCAGCTGGAAGTGGGATTATTGCAAAGTGGAAGCGTTTATGAACCACAGCAACTCAGCCACCAGGGGGCAGCACCACGTAAAGTCACAGAGCGGGGTCGCCGAGCGCTGAGGCTCATAGTGCGTAAAAGTGACCAACGCTTTGCTGATCCCCTCTGGCATCAACATCAGCACAAAAATTGAGCTTCATGGCATGAGTTTCCATGGCCCAGCAGCCACATGCAAACCTCACATCACCGAGCACAACACCAGGCGTCGGATGGAGCAGTGTAAAACACACCGCCACTGGACTTGTACAAGTATGTGTACGAGTCTGGGTTTAGTGAATGCCAGGAGAACGTTCCTTGCCTGACTGCATTGTGCCGACTGTGCAGTTTGCTGGAGGAGGGATTACGCTATGGGCTGGTGTTTCTGGGCTCGGCCTCGGCCCCTCAGTTCCAGTGAAGGGAAATCTTAATGCTTCAGCTCACCGAGACATTTTGGACCATTCTCTGCTTCCAGCTTTGTGGGACCAGTTTGGGGAAGGTCCTTTTCTGTCCCAGCATGACTGAGCCCCAGTGCACAAAGCAGCTCCATAAAGGCATGGCTGGCTGAGTTTGGTGTGGAAGAACTTGACTGGCCCACACAGAGCCCTGACCTCAACCCCATCCAACACCTTTGGGATGAACTAGAACAGAGATTGTGAGCCGGGCCCTCTGGTCCAACATCAGTGTCTGACCTTACAAATGCTCTTCTGGATGAACGGGCAAGAATTCCCACAGACACACACACAATCTGGTAGAAAGAAGAGTGGAAGCTGTTCTAGCTGCAAAGGGGGATCAACTCCATATTGCTTATAAATTTAGAATAGGATGTCAAGTTTTTGTAGGTGTAATGTGTTGCCACCCAAAAACTGTTGCTGCTTATAGCCCTTAGTAAGGGTCAGCAAACGCACTATCCATCCTCCTACTGGCTTAAGAGAAAATAAAGATTGACGAGATGGAGAAAAACGTATAAGAACTATAACCCTAACAAGTGACTTACTGCATACCATCTTTAAAGTCAAAGTGGGCTTGTGAAGGTATGAAACTTCTACACTTTGACACCAGATTTCATGCATCCATTGGACTGAATTGTGAATGTTTCACAATCAGTTCAGTTCAGTAAACTTTGTTGTCCCAGATGGGAAACTGGTCTTACATGTCAGAAGTACAGACATAAAAAAACAACACCGGGTACAAACACAAAAACCCTCAGAATACATAACAACCGCATGGCTAAAACAATTTCAAGTGCATAGGTAGCATGTGCAATGGTGTAAATGTGAAGCGGAATCCAAATTTCAAACACAATTAATGTGTCTTTGCACATTACCATTACTTTTGATGATTTCCTGGCCTATTCTAAGGGAATGCTATCTGCACCTCTGTCAGTAGTTGCTAACATTGGTTTGAAGTCACAGAAAAGAAAAATAGTTTAATATTGAGTTTGACCAATGATGATGGCCAGTTAATTTATCGCCAGTATTGTTACTACATGCGCACTCCAACTATTCAAGCAGGAGTGATCCTCTGTTGAGTTTCTACCCACATTGTCGTGAAAAAGTGAAGCTGCTGTTCTTCACTCTCCAAGTTAAGTTATTGTTTGCAATACATTTTCGATTTTTAGTTTAATTTAATGAAATGTCCCATATGGTCAACATCTCAGTGCTTTAGCACCACAGTTCCAGGTGAGGATAAATATTCATATCTTACAAAAAGAGAAGTTAAAAGGTATTGGAGGGACTCATGGCATGTGGAGGAGTCAGTCCTGGATTCTTGCTGGCTGATAAGTGAAGCAGCTAACTGACGGGCTAAACCTGCTGACTAGAGGCTTTCCCATTCAACTGCTGCAAAATGGCCCAACGAGAAGGATTTGAGCCATTCACTGAAGTTAGACTGAAACTGACTGCAATAAAGGATGGATTTTTGCAAACACAACAACCAGCAACTAAAATCACAGTTTACCAGTGTTCCTATCAAACCTCTTTGACCATGCATGTGTACAAATAAAAGAAGAATTTGAATTCTTGTGACAGGGCCCCCTTAACTTTCTCCCACCTTGTCACCGAACAAATGCACAGCTGGGGGGACTGACAGGGTCAATGGCACTAATGCATATGGATCGGAGGAGACGGGCCGATTTTCTTTCACGTTTCCTGAATAGATGTCAAATTTGGAATGGCCTACATTTGAGGAAGAGGAGTAAAAAGACAGCGCAGCATTTTGTTTTGTTTCTCTTTTTTTTCCCCCTCTCCACGCAGTCGGTAAAACGGTCGCATTTTTTGGGGGTGTCGTGATGTGAAAGATCTTTTGTCAACCGGTTGTCAAAACTCACGTCAAATCATTAGCGCTCTATATTTCTGTCAGCGTGACTGTACAGGGGCAATATTTCACACATGAGCAGCTGCTGACAGGCTGTCCGTTTTCCTCCCGTCCGCCCCTGTCCTCCCGTCTATGGACCGTCATCCCTTCTACCTCAGCTCCTGATGGGACCCCCCGCCTTCCTCATTAACTCCCAACGGGCTGCCCCCTACGCCCCCCCCCCCCCAACAAACCCCTCTCTCTGCTCCCTCCCCACATAGAGGAAGACATCTCCTCTAATGTTGGTGTTGTGAGGGCCCTCGGGGGCCCCTGTGGTGGCTGGCGGTTTGCCATCGATCGACTCCAGCCTCTTCGGGAAGTAAAGAGCCCCCCCACCCGGCGCTCCCTCCTCGCCCCCCTCAGCCCCTCCCCCCCCCCCCACCCCTCCTCCCAGCCACTGACCTCGAGGGTGCCACAGCCGCAGTCCCGCAGTAGGGGGCAGTAGTACATAATGATAGCAAATGGAGGGATGGGATGGGGGGGCGGAGGGGAGGGGAAACGGACGGCACTTAAACACAACACTACCTACCTTTTGTGCTCGCAGGCAGAGGTGCCCAATTTCACCCCGGCCAGCCTTTTGATTCAGCGTGGATGTGTTATCCAGTAGCCAGCGTCGTGGGCGGTTGTTGCCCGTGAGTTTGCCGCTGTTGGCCTCCGATCGGCGAGCCAGCGGAGCATGAAAGCCTCTCAGCAGTGGCCTAACCACCGCTCTTGCTCCCCCCTTCTGGACCCAGCCATGATATGGATGCCAACCCACCCCGGGCCCACGCACCGATGGCTCGATAACAGTTTCCTTGGCCGGTGGGATTCCTGTGTTTGTGACAATTGTCAGTATTTTGGCGGGGTGCGAACGAAGGGGAGGGAGTTGGGTGGGGCGGGAGGGTGAAGAAATCCAAAGTGTACCAACTCAAATGTGAGGTACGGTTAAGGCAGGCGTCCCACAGTGTGTAAAACTTCAGAGCATTCCACTGATTGTAGTTTTTTGCTTTCCATCCATGTCATGTTCTTGTTGACTGTTCTGTTGGCCACGTCCACTTCAGAGGCTTAGAAAAGGCTTTAAATACAGGTAACAATCCATCACGGTGACCCAGAGGCCAACAGTCTTGCAGTCAATCTAGTGAAAATCTCTCATTTGTTAAGTGAAAGAGCTGTGGCTCGTACTATCAAATATACATTAGCAAATGTGAGCTCACTTGTTAAAAACCTAAAGCTCCATATGAAAAATATCATATGAAGCGAGCGTTTTGAAAGCATTTTAAAAGAGGTCATTGGAAGATGATGGTTTCATATTTATGTTTCCCCTTCTGATTTTGTTTGCTAAAAAGAAAATCTCTCATTTGTTGGAACTGAAAGAGCTGCGGCTCGTACAACCAACAATATGCTAGCACATATGAACTCACTTGCTAAAAGCGTAACTTGACTAAAGCTAAAAACTAAAAGTTTTCTTCATGACATATTTTTGTTTCACATTACTTCTGTCGTCCCTGAGCCTCAGTAGTAACAGGAAACAAAAATTAATGCAACATTTTAACCAATTACAGCTTTAATTTAATGCTTAGTTTATAACATTTAGACCTTTTTTAAACATATGGTTTAAAAATAGCTGGTATCACAAGACAATTTTAACTAATAAGAGTAAAAGCAAATTTTATGAAATGTGCTTATTGTCTTAAATTGCACATGAATGCACAAGTGAGAGAAATATATTTCTCCACAACAAAATGATTAGATGGAGGATGTACAACTGAAGATTAAGTAGCAAAGCACTGAAATCGTGGTGGAAGGTGAGAGTTTTGTGTGGATACATCGATTATAACTTATTTTTATCTTTAAGTTTTATTTTGCATTTAAAAAATTTTCCTCATCTATCCGTGCATGCCTTTCACCAACCTCTGACAAATGCTTAAGTTAGTGAAAATTAACGATTAACTTTTTGATGCCTGTCCAACTTGTGCTACCACCACATCATCAAACGGTAACAGCATAAAGGAATGATCAGTTATGGATGTTGGTTATTACATTTACAATTTACAGTAAAAGGGGTCAATTCTAAGCCTTGACAAATGCAGCTCTCTCAGTGTACATACAACTACACATTTTCTGTAGCCCTATATCCTTTCAGCTTACATATTCTAACATGCATATTTAACCCATCATATTACCCCTTTAATTGCATAACTAAAGGGGCAATATGATGATTAGCACATCAAACTCTTCAGATCAAAGTAGTAAAATAAGTGAAAAATGTCTGGAATTCCATAAGATGAGGTGTGCAGAGACCGTTAAGGCAGGTGGAGGCGTCTGTGGGCGTGGCCTGGGCAGGGCTGCTGTCACCCCACTGCATGTTTTTCTGTCTGCACATTTTCATGTGTGGCGATGTGGCCGGAACATCTGCCGAGGTAAATGTGGCGTGTGCTGTGCTTCACGACGCGGCGGCAGTCTCTCCGCCATTCCACCTTCTACTTTGTTTGTGAAGCGAGTTTGTGCGAATGTACAGTGTGTGTATGCATGTATGCATGGGGAGTGTGGGTGTAAAAATGTCTGAGAGCGCCTATATGGGAGAGTCAGGAGTGCATGAGTGTGTCCGCATATGTGCTGCCATGTAACTGTTGGACTTTCTGTACACGCTCACAGTCACACAACATAACCAACACAGAGGAGAAATTGAGCCAAGTGCTATTTTTTTCGCCTTACCTGTGCTGAAAATATATATTTCCCAGTTCATTCTCAGTTTTTAGCGTTTTCAGAACAGAGTTAGAGCAAAAGTCGCAATTTTTTGTCACTTTTGCTCTAACAAAACTGAATGCTGTTTTTTGTATTGCACACTTACTGGTGCAGCATAAGGGAATGCTTAAAGGTATCCCATTTTTTAAGGACATTAAAGAAATGGTAACTCTAAAATAGGTAATTTTTCATTTAAAAAAAAAAAAAAAAAAAACTTTGTTGTGATTATTATGTTTTTAAATTGCCATCACTGGGTGTAGAAGTTTGAGTTAGTTTGAGCGGTCCATCTTCCCCCCAGCAGTGTAACACTGGTGTTACTGGTGACATCCATGACACAGTGCTGGAGCTCCTGCCGGCTCACTGGAAAGGCTCTGCTGCACTTACATGGAATGGAATCTTCATTAACACCTGTGCTATTTGCTCTCTGCTATTTCATGTGAAAATGGCTGCAGTGAAAAAGCGGCAGTTTTGCTGGGGTTTGAGACAGCTCTCCACTGGGCGGAAACCAGCTCCAAGTTGTAAAAGATGAATTGCACAGCATCAGACTTGGAAATTTGGGTCTCATGTCTTTCTTGGACTTGTAAAAAAAAAAAATGATTTGTTGACATTTTAAACTATGATTTGATGTGTACTTCCACAATCTGTGAAACGTTTTTATATGTCACTCTGATTGCAGCAATATATGGAATTTAACAGCTATTTTACTGTCTCTGTTGGATTTTTTTTTTTTTTACCAGCCCCATTGTGGCTAGCCACGAGCTAGTACCACCACACTGTAGCGCAGTGCAGTCATAGCGGCACTAAGGTACTTTTTAACGTTACCATCTGCACCACACTTCCTTCAGACATCCATGTTTTTCCCAAGAACCCAGTGATGTCGGAATCAAGTCGTCCTCCGTTCAGCAGCCATCACTGAGGAACACTGACCCATTTCAATGTAATATGAAGCCTCAGCTATAGTTTTTGCTTGTGGCAAAGCTTTTAGCAACATGCGTGACTATAGCAAATTTTTTACTCAAGTGGAAAAATTTCAACTACGCAAATACGCAAATGATGCGAATCTCACGTTTCTGCATCATTTGCGACACGGAAAGTCGCGTGGCTTTTAATGTGATTGCGCGACGCAGAAAACTGGTTTGGTGTTTGGTCTGAAGACAGCGTTACTAGCGTCCAGACAATATTGTTACCCTACGAGGGGAACTAAAGCCCACACAGCCCTCCTGGAACATGTCGTTGCAGTAAATGAACATGCTAAAACTAAAACAAAATAAGAAAATCCATGTTCTTATGGGTTTTCCATGCCTTTAAAGCAATGGGATTTTGGCATAAAAACAGAGGGAAGACAGAAGGGAGAGCAAATAAAACGAGTGTATTTTTGGAATGTATGATCGAAGGAGTTCACTAACAAGGTGAAAAAGTCATTTTCATTTCATTGGGACTTAAATGTAAACAGTATGGCCTCCTTTTTGTCTTGCGGTTGTGAATAATATGCTGTGTCAGTGGCCTTGTGTGTCTCCAGTCTACGTTCCCTGGTTCTGCAATTGTCACAGCTTAGGCACTAAATATGTATTTCATCTCTCCCCCCGCAAAAAAAAAAGTAAAATAAAAACTCCCTCACAGTCGCAATCATCCACACCTATCTCCACCCAAACTCCCGGCTGAAAAGGTACGATGGAAATTTCACTGTGTGTGTGCTGTAATTTAGCCCTCCCTCTCCCCGCCTTCACCAAAAAAACAGGCCCTCTCTCCCAAAAGACAAAAACAAAAAAAATATGCACACCATTTCCAGGTGTGGGGGGTGTGGGTGAAGTTACGCTACATTTGCCATTCTAGTTGTGTGTAAATATTAGAAAGCAGCGGGTTGCTGGCGTCAGGAGAAGCCAGCCAAAGCAGTAGCGCAAGACAGGCGTCCTTATCGGTATTGTGTTCAGACTCCAGCGTGCTCCTGCTGTTTGTAATCTGCAGCCGCCGCTGTGAGCAAAACTGGACAGGCATTTATTGTCCCAGCAGGAGGACGCTTGACAAGAGAATGTTAAACACTCCGCTACCTGCAATTTTCAAAAGGCGATACTAGACATGATAAAATGTACGCACACATTTAATTTCATGTTGTTGTTGTTGTTTTCTTTTTTTCTTTTTTCTTTTTGGGAGAGGACGAAGAGGCAGGGAAATGGCAACTTTGGGCAGAGAAAAAAATAAACAATTTTGTTTTGTCTCATTCTTGTTCGATTCCCCCCTTTTTGTGAATATGTGTGAGTGTGTGTGGCTGCACCATATGTCGTAAATATGTTTAGTCCTTTGTCTGTTCATGCCTGTTCAGCTGCTCCCCTGCAAGGCAGTGGTTGTAGACCTCGTGGTCACCGTATGAATGTGAGGCAGAGTGTTTCTGGGAAAGATGGATATCTGTGTGTGTGTGTGTGTGTGTGTGTGTGTGTCAGCGTTGTGACAGAAGAAGTTAAGCATCAAAACAAGCTTCACCCTCTTCCCCTTCAGATGTCGGGGGCGACGGACGCCTCCAAGACATGAACACCAGAACAGGCCGACCCGACACCAAATGGGGAGGCTTTAATTTGATTTGGCGCTGGCAGTGGTGTTGACTGGGCCCAGCGGTCATCAACAAGACATGTTCATCAGGGTCTGCTGTGGAGACCCCCCCCCCCAGCCCTCCCTCCTGGGCCCCCCTTGGCCCCCCTTGGCCCATCTACTACGATTTACACACATTTTCTATGCAAGAAACCATTTTTTTACGAATGAATGAGTTTATTTGTCATTGCAAAACAAGTTACAACGAAAATGAGGATTGCTACTTCAGCACAATGTATAAAAATTAATAAATAAAATAAATAAACAAATAGTTAAAAAAAAAAAAAAAGACAGTATAAAACAACACAGTGACAACAGCAGCAACAACAGGGACAATTTTGCAAATAATGTGGGGGTACTAAAGATTTCACAACATATGATCAAAATGTGAATTTTTCAGCTGAAACAGCCACCTCACAATGTTCTGCTTCTGCGACATACAAAGTTGTCACCATTCATAAACCACAGAATTAATATCAGCTGCGTATCACAAACCTTTCCCAGGGGACTATTGTCCAAAGGAGAGGCTATATCATTCGACAACTTTATTACAGTGATGGAATGTTGGTATGAGGAAAGTTTGAAGTCTCTGAAAGTTCATTTTCAAAAAAAAAAAAAAAAAAAAAAAGTGGATGAAAGGGAGGAAAAATTCTATCTAAGTTCTAAAATACGGCCGCTTCCTTAAAGAAAAGTCAAGTAAATTGTATTAAATGGGCCAGCCATTCAAAATCATTGGTATGGTCCTTGAACATGCACAGTCCTCTTGTCACACCTCAGTTTGACTAATGCTCTTCCAAAAATTCAGTTCTTTAAAATAATGTTTCAATGTGTTTTGGGTTTCTGTTAGAATTGGAATGAGGATTAGATTTGGGTTGGGTTTAGAGAGTGATATAGTCAATGAAGGTCATCACAAGTAGAAATACAAAAGGTGTGTGTGTATGTGTGTGTGTGTGCAGTGTGTGCTTAATATCTTAGCATCTGAAATACTCAGTGTCAGCAGCCGTCACATGGCGTTGATGAGGCAAGCTTTAATTACGTTGATGCCAGTACAGATCCTGGGCTGTCTTGGCGAAGCCTTCCACCCTGAGGCCCTAACAAACCCTGAAGGAGCTGCTAAAGACGACATTCAAACTTTAGTTTCGCCCCATTACCCCTCTCACGCCCCGACAAAACCTCACGACACCCAGACCAAAGCCCAGGACCCCCGTTTGGTCGCTGGCCCAAGCGAGCGTTGCTGCCGTTTTCGCAATTGTCAGAATTGAAAAATCATAGTGGCAGAGGAGACGTTCCACTTCTCTGATGTTGCTGCGTGAGTGATGGCTCTTAAATTGGGTCACAGCAACTAATGGACGCCATGCTGGGAGTGCCATTAAGAGGAAATAAACCTATGTGGACATATTTATTAAGCAATTTGCATCTCTGGCCATGGAACATCTATTAGAGGCTAATCAGGGCGGCCTGTTGACTGTGTCGTGTAACTGCCCTCCTGCAAACACAGGTTAAGCCGGATCATCATCATGCCTCTGGACATCAGCAGTTAATGAAGTCAAAAAGCTTGAGTATTGTAATCAAAGTGTGAGAAAAGATATTCACACAGAGAAACTGTGGTATTTTAAAGTAATCTCTATTTTGTGTGGAAACCTGCCTGTCCCACATCAAAACCTTTAGTCCAGAATCAGCAACAGGATAATGAAATATATATTTTTGAAGCCTTGATTTACTACTTTATAATTTGTACACACTAATTCACACTTGTGTTTATTACTTTTTTTTTTTTAATTCAGCATGTCAAACTGTCACTCATTTTGTAAGTTTAGTAGATGCTGCTGGAATACATTGGTTAATTGCATTGAATAAGCCTGGCATTTTGTTGAATACAGCTTTATTCAGTCAAATCAGGCTTTTGATCACGTGTCATGTGACATGCTCTCCAGGTTTTAGCTACTGACAGCGTTTGCAGGTTGCTTTTCCTTGAAGAAAAAAAAAAAAAGCTTGTGGCCTCTATCATTGTCATGCTGGAGAGATTTATAGACTTTATTCACTCAGCATGTTATGCTTTATTATTTTATATTGATTGATTTTATGCACTTTTAACACTTAGGCAGTTTTAGACTTCTTTAGAGTTCCTACCTACAGTATTTGCACCTTTTTGTGTAACTTGCGAGCATGTTTTATATATCTTGCACACACAAAAGCATATCTTAACTACAAGATAACACTTGGTTGCCATGATATATGCTTTCTCCGTAAAGGATGACCCCTGCCAGCTCTGTGCGTCACACTTGAGCTGACTCCGGGCCCTTCATATGGACCGTTTCTCTCTATAGCTGTCTTCTGACACAACACACACCCCCTCACCCCTCCTGCCACGACTTCAGACCCACATATGTGCGGGATTGCTGGGGGGTTTGGGGAGTGCCCGGCAGGAGCCCAGCCTTGTTTTGTTCCCTTGGATGTCTGGAAGTGGCAACAGGGTCCGGCTGGTAGACTGGCCCCAGGCAGCGCTCCCTCCGACCAGGGCTTGAGTACTGTAGCTGGGGGCGGGATGTCCCTGGATGGGGGTGGAGGAGGTTGTCAGCGGTCCATAGGGGAGGTTGCCCTCATTCAGTGAACACTGAGGGCCGGTGGGGAGCCTGGGGCAACGTCCCATAGCAGGGCCACACAACAATGTTGCGGTAAAAGGCTCTGGGTTCGCAAACATCAGATCTGTAGTCAGCTGGAGAACAGATCCTGTGTGACTCTGTGTCTTCAGGGGAGGCCTGTCTGCCATGTGGTTGAGAAAAAAAAACAACCTTTATTAATCCAGGGAAAGTCAAGAGATAATCCATGCTCTTTTTTGACTGATTCATTCACACTGAAAGTACAGCCAAATATGAAATATCAAACCTCCAGCTGCAAGGAAACTGCATTTGATATTTCATAAAGAGAAAGTATATTATAAAAGGTTCTTATATCAGTGTCACAATTGCGTAATTCATAATAATTTTCCATTTACATCCACATTTTGAATGAGGAAATGGAAATTGAAGTGACCCCAAGCACTAAAATCTAAAAAGACGCATTTTGTTTTGTGTTTATCAGACATGATCTAAAATTGCATTTCGATGTGGCAAATTATGCAAATATTGTCCTAACTTACAAGTATTAGTGTATAACAGCATTAAAAGAACATGTTTCAAGTTCACTCATTAAGATATACAGTATGAGTGAGCGTTACATGCCAGTTGTGTGGTAAGCCTCGTTTCCTAAATAACGCCATATTTCACATTTGCATGAAACAGGACAACATAAACAACAGTTATGACTCAAGGAAGAAATCCAAGAGAGAAAAGTTCAGTATCTATGTATGACACTGTTAGAGGGGTTTCATGTGCGTGCTCACTGCCCTCGATGCCAATGTCTGATTCATCCCACTTTCCATTGAAACTGGTAGCTACACACTGTGATGCCACTGATAGGCGGTAATTAAATGAGCTCGGCTGGTTCTTGCCCTGTAAACCAGCTCTCCTGGGCCCGATACTACATGGAAATTTCAGCTCTGAGGATCCACTTTCAGATGTCTGCCTGCAAAACACACGCCTGCTCATAGCCCTTGGTGTGTGTGTGTGTGTGTGTGTGTGTGTGTGTGTGTGTATGTGCGTGTGTATACGGAGTGCTGGATTTTGTAATAAACTTAATGAATCTTTTAACCTCAATATTTTCCCCCACAAATGTATGCATATGATGATCTGTGTTTGAAACGAGGGCCTGATATTCATGTTTTTTTCATTTAGAAAGCAAAAAAAAAAAAAAAAAAAAAAAAAAAAATCGTGCATTCTCATGAGAGTTTTTGTATGTCATTCAAAAATGTCTTGTGGCACTCAGCAGCAACTCTCAGAGTATTTCAGGAATATTTCAGTAAAGGATCAGCCTCAGGAAAAGACCAGGGCCACAGCACTTAGGGCCCCGCCTTTCCCAAGATAGGGCCCCGACAACCCAGCTGTTCTTTTGTCCTCTTGTTCCTTTTTTCTTGAAAGCTCAATTAATCCTTTGAAACCTGAGCAAATATACTTGATTTCTTTGAAGAACATGTCAAAAAGGCGATGAGCAAAGTAGCAAGAAATGTCCTGAAAATTAGCGCACACATGCACACACAACATGCATACAACATACACACAAAATACATAAATAGCAAAACCAGTTACATAAAAAATTTAAAAACAGTATTAAAAATAATGATGGCATGTTTTACATAATCTAAGTTGAAGGAATTTTCTTATTTTGCCCAGCGAATGTGTACATTTTTAAAAGCATTGAATTTTATGTCTGTATCTGCCAGTGGGCCTTCACAATAAGAGCAGGCGTTCCTCTGCAAGAGAGACTTGATGCTCTCTGCAAATAGGTGGAAACAAATATGTGCATGTATTGCTACTGGCATCAGCAATCAGCCGAAAGAGTTGGAAAATATTGTTGATATCAGATATCAGTAAAAATCCAATGTTGTGCATCCCTTCCTAAACCCCACCCTCCGAAAAGTAAAAATAAATAAATAAATAATAAAAAAAAAATAACGCTCAAAATCTGCAAAAAAACAAAGAAATGAAGGAGAAAATTTCCTTAAAACCAAATCAAACCATTACTGAAAATAGCCAGAAAAAATCCCCCCCCAAAAAATGAAAACAAAAAGAAGAATTGTGTTCAGAGAGCGAAATGAAACCTTTCTGAAATTAAAGCCTCAACAACTGACTTGAAAACAGAATGCTGCCAGGTCTCCTGGGTGTGTGTCACATTATCTTCTTCATCTTTCAGACCAACATTGATCCAGTCATGGTAAAACACAGGGGCCCCCATTGGATTTTTTGCCCATGGCCCTAAAATATCTAGGAACAGCCTGGTAAAGACACAGATTCCTGGTTCACTTTGCCAACTGTTCCCTTCCTCCTCCTCCTCCTCCTCCTCGTCTTCACACAAGCTGGATGTCTTCATCTGCCGCCATCAAATGCTCTCACTTCCTATTGTGATGGATGGATAGATGAAGGGAGGAGGAGGAGGCCAAACCTCCCCAGGCTCAGGTTTCCTGCAACCTCGCTTCACCCCACGCCCTCTGTCTTCCTTCCTTGCCCTCTCTCGCCCTCTCTCACCCTCTCTCACCATTATGTCCTCATCCTCGCTTGCCCCTTGCCCTGCCCTCCAGATAGGCTTTGCGTAGGAATGGCGGCAGAGAGAGAAAGAAGAGAGAGAGAGAGGATGTGACTGCCCCCTACCATCTGTCGCGACTCCGGGATCAAATAATAGGATTCTGTCTGAGAATAGCAGATAATTGCGGTCTGTATTCTGCTCCCTAAGTGTATGATATTAACCCCACACTCCCCGTCAGGCCTGCAGTAAGAGGCAGATGGTTCTGTGTTTTGATATCCGAGATGGGAAGAAAGGCTTCAGGGGTCAAGTTGAAGTTCACGTCCAAAGGACTGCTGTTTCTCTCCCGTCTTTAACCCACCTGATCCCTGGATCCCCACCCTTTTTCCTTCTCCCACGGTGAAAATAATATGGATGTCATTCAAAAGAGGACATTCCCCAGGACTCATGCTTCAGCTGACCCCTTCGGTTCAATGGAAGTGAGAGGCAGGTAGCGTTAGCCGAGTGCTAACCCATTTATATAGACGGCGAGTGGCATGCAAAGGGGCCAGGGGTTTGGGGCAAAGGTGGAGGGAAGGCCTAGAGAGTGGAGTCTGTATTAGGCAATTCAATAGTCTGTCTGCATAGTGCAGCATAGGTCAAGAGCAGTAAGGGAGGGTTAGGGAAAGGGCCATTCAAATAGAAATCTTTTTCTTTTTTTCTTTTTTCAGAATTTTTATTTTACTGTCCGAGAGAGCACCTTAAGGGCACGGTGATGTATTGAAATAGCGCAGGACAGAGTGAAAGTCAAAAGGAGGAACTGACAGAGAGGGGAAGTTCAAGCAGAGATGTTTGTCTGGATGTCTGTTCAAGTAAAACTGAATCTGTGAAACGAGATTATGTGCACTGTTTTGTATTCGGCATATCACAGTAATTACTTAACAATTGGAAAAAGTCACCAGATTAAAGGGACAGTTCACCCATATTGAAAAATATGATATTATTTCACTCCCCCCCAGCTGTTGTGTAGGACAGTAGTGGTGCTCTCTTCCTCTCATTGTTACTGAGTGCTGGATACTGGCTGGATGCTCCAGATGCTAACTGTTAGCCTCCTGCCATAGAGCTGGACTTCCCCCCAGCTAACATTCTGAAAAATGACCGCCTTAGACCCCTCAGAGAAGGTTTAACATCACTTTCCAAGTGTCCCTCTCCCAAACTAAAATTCACATATTACCAAGTGAACACTGATAATAGTTTTTCTGACTGTGTATAACTGTGTTATTCCTGCTGTCAGCACCTCCTTCTATCACACAGGTCTAATAAGTTCTTGTATCACTCAAATTTTACATGGTAGCATTGCACGTTTTTTGCTTTTTGCATGTACATTAATGCTGTTACATCCTCACTCAGTTCTGTTATGAAGAGATGTGGCGCTTTTCCACTAGTACCTACTCGGCTCCACTCGGCTTGACTCTACTTGGTTTGTAAGCTTTTCCATTACGTGGTAGTACCAGGTACTATTTTAGTACCAACTCGGCCGGGGTTCCAAGCGAGCTGAGTCGAGCTGAGTCGAGCTGAGTCGAGCCAAAATGTGACGTAAACGCCGTGCAGGCCACTGATTGGACAGGGAGTGACGACACATGAGAGCGACTCCTTCACAAAAACCAAACCTGGCATTTTTAAAACAAAACAGAAACAGCGACTGTGCGCATTGATCATCACTGAAGTTGACAAAGTTGGAAAATGGCAAGCAAACATGTACCGTGGTCAAATGAAGAGGTGGAGACTTTTCTGCCGCCTTGCTATGACGACTCCACCAATGGCGAGGTGGTACTCTATTGTAATGGAAAACCACCGAAACCGAGGCGAGCCGAGTCGAGCTGAGTAGGTACTCGTGGAAAAGTGCCAATGGTGTGTCATGCAAGCTTTTCAAGTGTCATTCAACACAGTAACACACATGTGCACAGACTACAGTCACAGTGGTTGGCATTTAAGCTTGAGCCACAAAAACTACTTGGTTAAGGTTAGGAGAAGGTCATGGTTTAGATTAAAATACTTTGTCATCACAATTAAGGTTAGGAGAAAGGTCACAGTAATGGTTTAGCTTTAAATTCTTCATTGTCAAGAAATGAAAATTGATCTCACTTCACAGGGGAATTGAACATGTGTCTTTTGTTGACCTATCTACCACTGCAACCACGTCCTTGAGTCTATGGAGATTAAAAAGTCTTACATGACACACAAAAAGCAAAAAATCCAAAACCACATGAAATAACCTTAAAAGTGATGCACTATTTATATCCCTTGTGATATACAGTATTTGGTGACATAATACTACATATAATATTACATCTTTCAAATGGGTGAATTATTGGTTTAAAGTTATTATAAGCAGTGGGAGCAGCTGAAGTAGTGGTAGGGGCAGTGGTGCCATGTGTCAAACTCACACAGCATCATGGGTACATGTTGACGTCAGTAACACGTTTGCATTATGTTGCTATAGAGCTCATGATTTAACGATGCAGGGCTCGCCGTACTAAAAGGAAGGCACTCCTGGGGCGCTCAGTCAGAGAGGTGGGGGGGTGTTCTGTTTACTGGTTTGTTCATAGATACACAGAAACTCAGTCACAGGCTATCAGGGGCTGATGTAAACAGCTTCTAACCTGAATAAAACCTTAACCAGTATGACCAGTAGCCAGGCTAATTTGGTATGGAAACAGAAACTGTCTACCGAATCTCATCAAATCATCTGTATATTTTTCGTGGTGGTAATTATAAGTTATAAAGAGGCACCTTTGCCTTATCAATTTTTCCAGGCTGTGGACTGTTTAATGTGCAAATTACAACCGCTGTAGTTTTACAAGAGCAATTATAGTGTATATAATTGTTTAACAACAGCTACTCTTATAGACGTTTGAAGCTAATGTCTTGGGACTCATGTAACCCTGAACTGCATGTGTGTGTGTGTGTGTGTGTGTGTGTGTGTGTGTGTGTGTGCGTGTGGGCGGGTGAGAATTTTACGGAGTGTTTTACCATGATGTACGTAAAAGGGTCCTTGTGTGAGCTATTGTACAAGTGCATGTACATCACAGGACAATCACTGCTCCTCAGTTCATTTAACAAGCACTCCCAGTCCCCCTCTACTCTCTGTCTTTTAGCTTCCACAGAGAAGAAGCAGCAGGCCTCTTTCCAACTGACCGCCACTCTTCCTCTGCTGCAGACGAGACCAACAGCAGATCACGATTAGGATGGGATTGAGTAATGGCTAAACTTAAATATCACCTAATGGTGGCTGTACAGTTAAACATAGATAGATAGATAGATACTTTATTCATCCCGAAGGAAATTCACAGTTTTCAGCAGTATCCACAGAGTACAAGATTAAGTAAATAAAAAAAAAAACAATAAAAGATAACACTCGAGATCTAAAGATCTAAGTACCCAATGTGCAAAAAACAATGTGCAAAAAAACAAAAAACCAGTGTGCATCGATGTATACAATGTGCATAGATGTGGTCAATGTGCAAATTTACAGTATAAACAGTAGATAAATAGCTGATAAATAGATGATAAAAAACCAAAAAAAAAAACATGTGCATAGATGTATACAATGTGCATAGATGTGGGCAATGTGCAAATTTACAGTATAAACAGATGATAAATAGCAGCAAGCAATATATACACTATAAACAAGGAATATATAAAGCTGCACTATAGCCTTTTTCATGCAAAATTGCAGATGTTTTACCAGCCTAAATAAACACGTGAGTCTGCAACAGAGACAACCAGCTCATTCTCTCCTCCTCGCCTGAATTCAGTTCTGGTGTAGATATGGTCACTTGTGGGAAATCTTCAACATTCATATTCATATTTAATGATGAATCCAAATTTAAATAGTAGATATTTTTCAGTTTCTCAGCCGTTTTATTTCATGACCTGATTTCTGTAAAGAACTGTAACTTTTTCAGGAAAATCCTAGCCTTGTTAAAGCTCCCCTATTTACTTGGACTTGCGCTTTTTTTAGCAGATAAAGGGAATTTTTTAGTTTCCGTTTTGTGCTTCTGTCTGTCCTATGGACTATGTTTCCCCACAGGAAGGTGTGAAGGCAAAAAATGAGGGTGAGATATGGAGCTCTTGGAGTCAATATTCAAGCGTATTATTGAGAAATCATTGGGACCCTTAACATATCGCGCTTTCCTGTTCTTATTAGCTTCCTCTGTTTTCCTTTGGTTTGCAAAGACAGCAGAGGGGAAAAAATGTGTGTGGACCAGATTCATCAATAAACAGAAATATAGCTCTGGTTTTTGGTTTTGTGAGCATGTTTGTCACTTTGAAACATGTATTAAACATTACATGCAATATGAATTGTCACTTAGTTTAGAAATGGCAAAGCATGTTGAAGCAATAGAGCAGCTTTCTTTGATCTCCAAGGAAGAATTCCCTTGGTGGGTGATGGCTGCAGTGGATTTGGAGGAAGAAAAAGAATAAAAAGAGTCCTCACAAGCTTGTACCTCTCTTGATTTTTCACTCTGAGTGACTTATTATAATTTAGTGATGATAATTCCGTGTCACTTCCGTCCCGGTGCCTCCTCTTACTGGAGAGAGACAGAGGTTGGTAATCATGCTAACCCATTTCCCATTCATTTATAAGGGTTAAATCTGGCTAATTGTCACACAGTTAATAACAGGCACAAGAATGGAGCATTTGCTTTTTATTTGAGGACACACTCGAGCAGACTGAAAAACACGCCTTAGTACCCCTCAATACACCCCAATACACATCAGTTCACCTCTGTACACCCCCTAACACACCTTAACTAAACTGCAGACCTAAACTGCCCACCTACTGTGAACACTATTTAAATGTGCAATATCACCACTAAATCCTAGAACTACATACTGTATATATAACTTATTTTTATTTTTACTTATTCTTATCTATATTGAAATCTATCTTTTTATTTTTTTGTTCTTTATTATTACATGTTTGCACTAAAAGGAGCTGCTCTTAATCTCATTGTACATGTGTATAGTGACAATAAAGGCATTCTATTCTATTTTGACCAAGGAACTGGTTCTGCTCACAATCCTAATTTTCTCTAAGAATGACCAAAAATAAGTTGGTCTGGAATCATAAAACCTGGTTCTCAACTGGAACCAAAAAAAGTAGAAATAGAAAAAGTAAATTGTTTAAGTTGAAGAAACTGCAGAGTTGTTGAGAGTTGGGTTAGAGCCTGGCACCAAATGATCAGCAAGTTAAAAAACAATGGCAGTACAGACTATTATGAACTCCTCAGTGTCGTGCTGGGTCGTAGACCAGCGGTCCAGCAGACTGAGGCAGAATTCAGCCACAGCCATGCTGGAGCCAGCGGCCAGCAATCCAACCTGGGCCGCTTGGCAAGTTAGCAAGTATCCGCAAGCTTCAAGTTCAAGAACCAGAACTATTTTGATTGAAAAGAGGTACCTGTGCAGTCTGACCTTTGCTGAGAATGAGAGGGCCTGCTGTTATGTGACAGGTGATGTCATCACCAAAAGAGAACAAGAGGTGGTGACATCACCTGCCACCAAAGAACAAGCACCCAGCCTTTCACCAGTAGAGGTCAGGCTTCACACAGATTTGGGTTTGGGGTTGAGTTACTCTTTAATATACCCCAATACACTTTACCACACCTCAAGACACATCTATGCACTTTAAAACACATGCAGTTCACATAAATACACCCCAAAACAGTCCAATAAGCATCAATACATGAGTACACTCCTTAATACACCTCAACACACTCAAGGAGACCTCAGTCCATGCCAGCTCACCTCAGTATACCTCAGTGCACCCCAGTGCCCAGCATTACAAGCCGCTGCACCCCAATACACGCAGATACAAACCAACACACCCCAATACACACTAAGACACACCAGTAACATACCAACACACACCGATACAAACCAAAGTGTATTGATGTGAATCACAGAAGAGGGAGGAAAGATGAAAAGAGAATCGCTGCTCACCAATTAGAATGAGAGCATTGATTCATCATTGTCTGGGTCGAGGAAATAAGACGGAAGGTGCAGGCAAATCTCTTTTTCTCTCTCTCTCTCACACACACACACACACACGCGCAGCACACAAACGAAACATACACACATACCCCTCCAGTCATATCAGTGATCTAAAATTTTCCTTACATTCCAATTTAATACAGCCTATCATCACAGACCAGCTTTATCTACTGTGATATATACTGCAGGCTGAGCGAGTGAGAGAGAGAGAGAGAGAGAGAGAGAGAGAGAGAGAGAGAGAAGTAAGGAGGGAGGAAGAGAGGACCAGGGTGAACCTATTTGTGTTTATGGCTTTGCAGGGAAGGAGATAAATGACCTCCCGTTTTTATTTGGTTTTAATGAAGTAGGGATTGAGGGACTCCCCAGCATCCCCTTCTCTCTCCCCCTGCCTGTCCTCCTCCTCCTCCTCCTCCTCCTGCCGCTCCCCCATCATCCTCCTCATCCCCCTCACTCCAACCTCCCTTTGCTTGTTTGTGACCTACATGCGGGTCCGTTTAAGAAAAAGGACATTGGCCTTAAAGCACAGGTGCTGAATGGGGTGAAGTGGACGGGGCGTTTGGTGGAGAAAGGGGGTAACAAGCCGCCTTGAACGCTCCTCGCCGCTATAAGAGGAGGTCCCCTGGGTGTTGGGGCAAAAGGGAGGAAAACATTATGTTTGGCCACCACATGTTTGCCGCACTGACTGGCCACAGCGACTCACCCTTAATTGGACACTCGGGCCCCCAATTAAGGCCGTGGCTCAAAAGGCGACTGGGGAGGAAAACAAAGCTAACACACACACACACACTTTTTCCTCCCTCCCATCCCTGCTTTCCATGGGACTTCATTAAGAGTGTGGTGAAGGTCCTCCTGTGGGAGAAAGGACACGGACTCACACACATGTAGACACACGCAAACATGCATGCATCCAAACAGCCACAGTAGGGGCGGTTAACACCACACACACCCTTTACACATGTTCCTGTGTACAAACACATACCTCGGTGGTGGCAGCCAGCGGCCTGCAGGACTGAAGTAGTTCCACGCAGAGCCTGTTTAGATCAGCACTGTATTTATCACTTTAATCCTACTGGATGTTTGAAATTCATTCATCCAAATCCATACACATTTCAAATGATGTGAACTTCTCTCGGCATGATGTGTGTGTGGAAAGGGCTGAGAGAGAAAACGTGATAATATATACTGTGTGCTGTATTAGCCATGCAGATGAAAATTCCCATCTGTGACAAAGAACTGTGTGTTTCCTCTCTCTCTGTCTGTCTGTATGTGTGTGTGTGTGTGTGTGTGTGTACAGGGAAGGTAGCCTTGTAACCTCATTGGCTGCGCAGACTACATGACAACACTTTTTATTTGGTTGGCTTGGAAAGCTTATAGGGTGATGTTACGGATTAAAATGGTTATTCTAAGAAAAAAAATACACATATATAACAACGAGTATAGCAGGAGGCTAACAGTTAGCATTTGGAGCATCCAGCCAGTTTCCAGCACTCAGTAACAATGAGTGATGTAAAAATTAACCAAAATTCATTCATTCATTAAAGTAAAAGTAAAGTCTTACGTGAAAACCACTCAAGTAAAAGTGGAAGCCAACTATCATAATACAACTTTAATAAAAGTCTTGTGGTATTAAGTATTGTACTTTTTTACTCAGATATATATTGAAACTTATTGAAAGACAGCTTCGGTTGAAAAAATGAATAATTAAAAAAAATATATATGTTTCATGACACATTACAATTAAGAATTTCAGCAAAATAAATTCAAAGAATACTTGCTGATTTTGTTACTGTAATCTTTATCAAAATTTTACCAAAAAATGGCATTGATTGCCAGCTCAGGAAAATGCCCTCCTCCCTGGCATGGAGCAAAAATCTGAGTTTCTTCTTCTTGAAAGCATCTATTTCTCCTGAGTTTAAACCATGAGCTCAGTGTCATTGCAGGTCAAAAATGGGTCCATACTGGTCACAGCAGCGGTCCACTAGTATTCATAATGGATCCAGCTTACCCCTAATATTTTACAACAAGTAACTATGGTAGTCAGGGGAATTGTAGTGTAGCAAAAGCATGCTTTTTGAGTTAAGTACAAATTTCTGAAGCAAAAAAAACAACAACTTTACATCACTGGTAAAGATGACAGGAAGATACTGTCCCACATGACATTTTTTCAAAATTGGTGAACTAGCCCTTTTAGGTACTGATAGCATCTTTTTTCCTACCAGGTCCTTTCCTAAAGCACATTACTAAAAACTGACAGTGCTCTCAGTGCTCCCACAGTGTGACACCAGACTAGTGAATAAAATGAAAAAAGAGGCTAAATCTTAATATTTAAAAAGGTCAAGTGTCTTCACAGGAGCGTGTATATGTCTCAGAGCAATGGTCCCCAGGAAGCAACAAAGCCATCACTCTCAAACTCTCAAACTGTGTGATGGCCAAGCAGCAAAAAAGAGAAACTCCGGATGTGTTTTTGTCACTTTGTCTGGTCATGCAGTGCTGCGATGAGTGTTTGTTGCCTTTTTAATTTTTAACATAGGGTTATGAATTTCATATTAGTGCTGCTCTCAGTGTCTTAGTATCAGAGTGTCTGTCGGACTGTGTGGGCGTCTCACACAGTGACAGGGACAACTGGTAGAGTGTGTTCACCGCAAATAACAGGCGACGCTTTCACATGTCAAAGGTCAACTGAGAACAACCCAGTAACCTCCAAAACGTTCAGATTAATGCCATCTGTTCTCCCAGATTAAACCAAAGATACTAGATGGCTAAAAGGAGATGATTCATTCTCATTGGTGCCAATAGTAAAAAATGGGATGTATTTCTTGCCTCCTAGGTGGGTTGAGAAAAAGGGGTCCAATATTTACTTCTTTAACTACGGGACATAAGAACTGAGACACATCTTCCACTGGCATCAACAGACTCAGGATCTGCCACTTGTCTTTTACAGTGGGAGGGCAGCAGTGTTGAACCCTCATGATACAGATCAAACACCCATTTTTGCAATATGTATTTTAGTTGTCATTAGTCATATTATTACTACTCCAATTATTAGTATTACTCAGTCCTGCAACCATCACACCTATGCAATCTGCTCCTTCCACCTCTCTCTCTCTCTCTCTCTCTCTCTCTCTCTCTCTCTCTCTCTTTCTCTCTCTCCCTTTCTCTCTCTTGAGATAACTTTTATGATTTGACACTACACAAATAAAACTGAATTAATACAGAAAATGACTTGGAGTTGAGCTTCTGATGAAACTGCAAAATTCAAAGTAAACAGCAAACTGTAGAAAATACTTTGTGTAAGTAAATGATATACAGTCCACATCCTGATAAGTGTTACTTTTTCTTAGGGAAATAATCTTTGTCATTTTCCCCCAGTTTGACTAATCAGGTAGTTAGTGCTGGTATTTTGGTATTTGTCAGCTGTCAAACGCCATATTTTGGGGGCAAGGATGCTGCATGGCCCTACTTTGAATCTCACACCTAAAACAAGACATCCCCCCATCTGTGCATATCCCTATATCATCCCCCTTGTAACTACCAGGGGGACAAATTTCAGCAACGTGCCATAAATCCCATTTATTACACATTGAGCAGTAACCCTGGAACATGTGTTGTGAAACCTGGCCTCGCACCACGCTACCTGGTCCCCAATTAAAAGCACATTAAAGCAGCCATCACCCGGTCCTGGTCAAACAAAGTGGTGCTGAGCCGGCGCTTCCTCCAGGCATGGCTTCAGGCCTCTCTTCACTAAAGCCTGTTTTTGATGGGAAACAGAGGCGCAGAGTGTCATGACCGTCTCCGCCTCTCCGCCTCTGTTTGCCAGTGACACACCACACGAGTTCAGTTTCTAACCCTTTTTGACAAGGCACTGCACCACACATGTAATGACAGATTTCACAGGTTTTAGTCTCTCAGTGGTAAATCGACTCCCACTGGACGATTGAAGACAGAATGGGCCAATCACACATTGAAGCATATAACTGAGATTTTCATGCTGCGTCACTTCACCACCTTTTCCAACCAATCACAAAACACGCGCCGCTCCGTAAACTGGGCTCTCATTGGCTGCTGGTAGTGCATGTTACGTTCAATCCAGTTGCCAGAATTTAGGCTACGTTTACACGTAGTCGGGTATTTTGAGAAAAGAATATTTCCCTCCCTCTGTTTTCCAAAATAACATCATGCACACAGCATCGTTTTCAAAAAAGTTTTCGTTTACATCAACCCGCATAAATACGCCGTCGAGCGCCATCATGACAACCCTAAGCCTATAGGCAGCGGGGTACGAAGAAGGAGAAAACCATGTAAGCCAATCAGAAGCCAAAGCAGACAGCAGTCCACCCAGGTCGGACCCAAGTGATGCTGGTGGTGCCGCTGACTGGCTCTCTGTGTTGGAGGGAGGAGACTGACCTCCGAGCCCTCATTCATCTCTGCTCCTCGATATAAAAAAGCTGCTGTAACTGAAAATGCAAACATATGGACAGAAATGCGACTGCTACTGTGAATGCATCCATGATCATCACCATCATAGACATAATATACGTATATCATGTCTATGATCACCATAGCCAAATGTTAACATTGTGCGCACTTTTGGCGCATAATGTGACGTCGGCTGCCTGAAACTCTGTATTTCTCCATTTTTTTCAGTTTACATGCAAACGCGAAACAGGAGTTTTCCCTAATCTCCACTTTGGCCGGAGTTTTTTAGAAAGAATCGTTTTCAGAGGCGAATTCGCCGTTTGCGCGTAAACGAAGGGAAATGTCTCCGTTTTTAAAAATAGCCGTGTACGTGTAAACATAGCCTAAATGTTGCCATTTCTGCAAGCCAACAAATAGGTTGAAATGTCCACCTCTTGACCCATAGCTCATGTGGTGGAGCCTGCCACAACATCACATATCTGTTAACATATATTAGCTTATAGCTACTTTAGCCACTTTTTTTGTTTGTTTTGTTTTGTTTTGTTTTTTTGTTTGTTTGTTTGTTTTTGTTTTTTTGCTTTGTCAGCCTCTGAAACTACTTGGTTAAGGTTCATTGTCGTGGTTAAGGTTTGGACAAGGTCATGGATAATGTTACAAAACTAGCTCAAATTAGCTAGCTAACGTTAGCGCAAAATGGACATGGCTCTTGCTTCACACAGAAGTCTAACCCCAGTCTGCGGAAGCAAAACCCTGTTGACTGTGTCATCCACCATGCCTCCTAAAGTTGACTAATTCTACACCATGTCACAAAACTGTAAAATGGGACATTTCAACGTGTCTTGGTTTGTAGAAATGTGAAATGCTAATATATTTTTTTTTTCCTGAGCCAGCGTGTTCAGAACCCACAGGAGTAGCTAGCACAGAGAAATCCAGAGAAATAACTCAATGAAGAAAACAAATGAGAGCAAACTCAAACAATGTGATTCTGTCTCTAACAGTTAGCATGTGGAGCATCCAGCCAGCATCCAGCTCTCAGTAACACAGAGAGGAAGATAGAGCCACTACTGTCCTACACAACAGTTTTTGGTGGTGTTGGGTTAGGTCAGGGGTGTCAAACTCGTGCCATGGAGGGCCGAGAGGCTGCAGGTTTTCATTCCAACCAACAACTCCACCAGCTGATTTCACTGATCACCCTACCTCCAAACAGAGAGGCGGGACTAATCAGTGAAATCACCTGGTGGAGTTGTTGGTTGGAATGAAAACCTGCAGCCTCTTGGCCCTCCATGGCACGGGTTTGACACCCCTGGGTTAGGGTGACCACCTGTCCTGCGTAGCTCGTGCACGTACAGCGTTTGAAGCCCATTTCACTCCCCGCAAATTGAGACCGTCCTGCATAATCAAGGCTTGCTCTAAAAAAAAAAAAAAAAGCTTGTTCGCCCGGCGGATAGGGCAATGCACAGTAGTTTTTCTCCTCCTGCGCTGCTGTCTGCTCATGCCGGTGTGTGTGTGTGTGTGTGTATGTGTGTGTGCGCGCGCTTGCGTGTGTGTGTGTGTGACTGAGGAGCACACACCCACCGGCACTGTCTGAAGCGTAGCGTGGCGAGAACGAAGTTAACAGCAGCGCACTGACATAGATTGTGTAACAAAGCGAAGAGTTGCCACTCCGCTCTATTTTCACTGGCTAACAGCAGCACACTGGCTTAGCTTGTCTATTCAGAGAAGAGGTATCACTTCGGCTTATTTTTCAATCTGTGTTATCACATGCATACCACTGCTCATTCATTGGTAGCTGAATTGTTAGGTCTATTATTTACATTTTTAAAATAATAATAATAAAACATATTGTTAAATTAAAAAAGCCAACATAATGCAGGTCAAAGACTAAAACAGACTATTGACTAAAACTAGACTAAAATACTTTGTAATTTAGTCGACTAAAACTAGACTAAAATACTTTGGATTTTCTTCGACTAAAACCGACTAAAATTTAAGTTGACTAAATATGACTAAAACTAATAAGGGCATTTGACACAAGACTAAGACTAAAACTAAATTGAAAAATAGCAGACGAAATTATCACTGTTATAAGCTATTTAATTTTATTTATATTTTCCATTGCAATTAATTCGCTTTAAATAAAATGTAAATCTTAAGTGGAAGTTCATCTGTCAATTAATTGAAATGTTTAAAATATTATGAATATCTTTTATTTAGAAAAAAAAAAACACATTGAAAGCTAAGGGCTCATTAACAAGGGTGGCCTATTCATGAGCATACAGCAGCAATTACATATGTTAGGGGAACAGGGCGACATTAATATACCATGTAAAGTGGTATCTGCTAGAAATCGGTAAACCGATATCGGTGAGTCTGCCTGCCGAGTGGGGGCGCCGCCACGCCGGGCGGTGTCCCACATTGTCCCTCAGAATCATACCCCTTGTCCCCCATTGGGCTTATTAGCAGGTGGTCACCCTATGTTGGGTGGTTTTTCAAATAGTGAACTATCAGTTTAATATGGGAAAGAAAAACTCAAGACTTTGCCACAACGCGTCATATTTCTAAACCAAATCAATTTGAGAACAGTGGCCTGATTCTAATCAGTGCTGAGGCTCTTTTCCAAAATGCTGCTCTATTTTTAGGCTGATTGTGTGTGGTTGCATCATGCTCTGGCATGCTTACTGTGCATATTCATGTTGCTGCTTGCAGGTAAGTGGGCTGGTCGGCCCCCCATCACTGCTGTCGTGATGCAACCCTACTTTTTCCTTTCAACACTGCTGATGCAATCTTGTTGGCCACACAATCCGGGCTGTTATTGCTCTGCTTAATTACATCCTGTGCGTGTGTGTGTGTGTGGCACTGCGTACATGTTAGATTGTGCACTTGCGTTGGAATCATGTGCTTGTATGTTTGCATTGTTCATTTTGTGTGTGTGTGCTGCACATTTGCGTGTCCAAGGTGTCCTTGGAGATCAATCCTCTGCATCTCATCTTTAATGAAGGCCCCAAAGAGAGCGAGAGAGAGATGAAGGAGGGAGGTAGGGGTGGGAGCAGTGTGTGTGCGTGTATGTGTGTTTGTGTGTGTGTGTGTGTGTGGTGGCTGCTAGCACCGCTGTCCTGGCCTCTGGGGTCAAGCCTGGTGTTTTAATTGGCTGTGAGTAGCCCGCTAACGCTGCTGGCTGGCGTAGTGCTGGCCGAGCCTCGCCACCTCCTGTGGCCACTTTACAATCACTAAACTGACAGGCTGCGCTGGGCCACGGCCAGGCGGCGGGGGGATCAGTCAGCAGCAACAAGCGCAACACACACACCACTGCCCTGATGACACCACAGCCATTAGTTAGCATGGCAACAGGCTCCTCTTCAGGGAGGACTGAACTGATGGAAGGAGAGGTGGAAGCACACACAATATGTGCATATTCATGCATGCAAGTGCATACTGAATAGTACACACCTCTGTTGAGACACACACATTCAGTATACATACACACAGCCATCACTTCGCTCACCTTCAGGTTGCCACAACAGCCCATCACACACCCGAAACTGACACCGATTTTTCCTTGTAACAATAAAAAAAAATAATAATATGCCCTGCTTTCTGACATCTGAGGGGGGGGGCTTTCCTTATGATATTTTCAATCACAATATGTGGCATGACTCCGCTCGCTTAACGCCTCCGTTTCATGTTGACAAAGGCCTTCCTCTCTCTCTCTCCAGACACATCACTGAAAGTGGAACAAGAGCGGGAGAGGGAGAGAGGGAGAGGGAGAGATGGCGGCATCAAAGCGGGCCTGTCAGCTCGTAGGTATCGGCCTCATCAGGAGACAGATAGTCTTCCTTCCTTTCTTCCACCCTTTCTTTTGTTTTTCAAACAAACGTCTTGAGCCGATGGCAGGGTGTTGTCTAATTAATGACGGAGCTGCTGTGTGTGAGCGTGCTGGCGTGCGCGTGTGTGTGTCTGTGTGTGTCTGTGTGTGTGTGTGGGGAGATGACCTAAAAAAGTTAGCGTCACTCATCACTGAATGTCACTCACGTCACGTTTTAATATGAAGGTTGTCAGACTTTGTCTCGCTCATATCCCCTATATGATCCACTTAACAAAAGATAATGATATGTTGTACTTGACCCAGTGGCATTAGCCCACAGAAATACTCTTTGACTGGCCTGTGATTTCTGTCCTTCCAATAGAGTGCTGTGCAGCTTTGCACAGGCCCTCTGAGGTGTACATGCAAGTCAGTTAGCTTGTATTTACAGAATCACCTGAAAGCTGTTTAGTGTTTTTGAATGCATCTGCTAAGTCTCTATTTAGTCAAATTCATATTTGATTTCAGCTCGAACGAAAGGTAGAGATGAATAATTGTATTCCAAATTAGACTACAATGCAGCCAGTTTACTGAAAAAACATAATTCCCTGAAAATGATCAGTCAAAATCTCAAAAAAAAAAAAAAAAAAACATGATTCTATTCTTCAGTACACTCTAAAAACACATGGGTTGTTTCTTTAACCCAATTCCTGCGTTACTTGTGTTGGGTTACATTTCTGGGTTATTTTTCCAGAGCCATAACCATTTCTTGGGTTAGAAGGATTTTATTTTGACCCAAGGCATTGAAGGGCGCAAGGGAGTAATTTTGTCTAGAGCGCCAACACAGGTCAAGCCGGCACTGACAATATGGTTGGTAGAAAATGCACTTTAAACAGACAACTTAACTATGCACTTTAATAATGGCACTTGGCACTTTAGTCGCAATATTTGCACTTTATTATTGGTTTGCACAGAATATTTGCACATTGCATGTTTGCATATTTTATACAGACTATTTATTGTCTATTTATTGAATAATTTACAACTTGATAATTTATCAGTTTAAAACCGTGAGTGATGTGTATCTTCGGGCTTGGCTTGTAGTCAGGGCTTGGCTTCACCTCTGAGCATACAATTGAATTTGCTGCTGTTGCTGCACTTGTGTGTGATTGCCTGTTCGGAATTGAATAGCGTTATGTGTGTTAGCGTCTGTAACACTGTGTGGAAACATGCAGTAAAATCATATAAATGTGGAAGTGCTTAATTAGTAAGAATACTGTGTGAAAGTTTTAGCCCACTCATCTTTTGGGTTGAGTGGGCTAAATGAATATGACCTATAAGTTGGGTTATATTGACTACAATCCTGGGTCATGTTAAAAGAAAAATTGGGTTATTTATTTAACCCAGATTATGGGTCAAAATGCATAACCCAGTTTCTTGAGTCAAAATAACACAGCAAGTAGTTGGACCCTTTTTGACCCAGGGGTTGGGTTAAAGTTGGGCCCAGCAGTTTTTAGTGTGTAAACTACAGCATTTGCTCTTGAAACAGATCAGCCAGCACTGCACTGCCTCTGGCCTCAAGACTTGAGTGCAAAATACAGGGAGAGACATACAAAATTTAAAACTGATCAGTTCTGGAGATCTGTTTGATGGTGCGTGCTTGTTAAAAAGCACACAAATGCATCCTCAAACAACATTTAAGAATTATGAAAAATGTGTCTCAAACTGGGCTATTTAAAAGCTAAAACTTTGCACAAGCTGCAATATTAGTAGTTTGCTGGATGGATGCATTGCCAAATTGTGTAAGGGAGATACTCAAAATTAATTTCAGTTTTTCCCAGCTGGAAGTTTGGAAGTGCATGTCATCCCATATCAGGCATAAGATGTTGGCTGTTGGGGGGAAAAACTACATAAAAACCGAAGATGTCTTTATTGCATTAATTTGTAGTTGCATTGTGGAGAAAATAACTCTTTGTTATCGTTAATTTTAGATCAGAGCAGTTTAAATTCTACTTTTGCCATCATTTGCACTCATGGTTTAAACCATTAATTAACAATGAATAAGTAAGTAAATAAATAACTTGTAAGTAGTGCCCCCTGGATAGTATTGTGTGGATTTCTACATAGATGATAAGTTACCAAATATGAAAATGTACACCGTATTGACCACCTACACATTACACCTACAAAAGCTTTTCTGACATCCCATTCTAAATCCATAGGCATTAATATGGAGTTGGTCCCCCTTTGCAGCTACAACAGCTTCCACTCTTCTGGGAGGCTTTCTACAGGATTTTGTGTGTCTGTGGGAATTCTTGCCCGTTCATCCAGAAGAGCATTTGTGAGGTCAGACACTGATGTTGGACCAGAGGGCCCGGCTCACAATCTCTGTTCTAGTTGATCCCAAAGGTGTTGGATGGGGTTGAGGTCAGGGCTCTGTGTGGGCCAGTCAAGTTCTTCCACATCAAACTCAGCCAACCAGCGTTCAGATTTCCCTTCACTGGAACTGAGGGGCCGAGGCTGAGCCCAGAAAAACCAGCCCATAGCGTTATCCCTCCTCCAGCAAACTTTACAGTCGGCACAATGCAGTCAGGCAGGGAACGTTCTCCTGGCATTCACCAAACCCAGACTCGTCCATCAGACCACCAGACAGAGAAGTGTGATTGGTCACTCCCAGTAATGGGAGTAACGGCGTTACAAAGTAACGGCGTTACTAACGGCGTTACTTTTATCAGTAACGAGTAATCAAAGAAATTACTGTTTCCCCCGTTACAACGCCGTTACCGTTACTGACAATAAAATGCGCCGTTACTTGCCGTTACTTACTACTAGTACTTATTATTATTATGTTACTATCCTGTTCGAAAAATGTGCGTCTTGTGGAGAAGAAGCGGTGTGTCAATTTTCAAACCGGTCGGACTTTGCAGTTTTTCGTAACTTATCAACATGCATGGAGAATGACTGAGCACAAATTACAAAGAGCACATGTGTTCTCCGACGGCAGAGCGACTAGTTTCGCCGCCTGTCGTTCAGAAGACCGGGGGTTCAATTCCCCATCCTGACTAACTGACATCACTACTTTAAACTATAATGAATCACTTTTTCAAAGTAACGTGGCCAACGCTGACAATGATAGATGAAATTTGACAGCAATGTCCACACTGCAACAGCAACGCAAAAATATGTGCATTAATAAGAGGATTTAAGAAAAGAAAAAGTAATCATAAAAATTACTTTCCCCAGTAATTGAATTACTCTTCTGCAGCAGTAATTGAGTAGTAATCAAAATTACTTTTTTACAGAAGTAATTAGTAATTGTAACTTATTAGTTTTGTGAGTAATTGGTCCCAACACTGGTCACTCCACAGAACACGTTTCCACCGCTCCAGAGTCCAGTGGCGGTGTGCTTTACACCGCTCCATCCGACGCCTGGTGTTGTGCTTGGTGATGTGAGGCTTGCGTGCGGCTGCTGGGCCGTGGAAACTCATGCCATGAAGCTCCTGGTGATGTTAATGCTGATGTTGATGCCAGAGGAGGTTTGGAGCTCTGCAGTTACTGAGTCAGCAGAGCGTTGGTCACTTTTACGCACTATGAGCCTCAGTGCTCGGCGACCCCGCTCTGTGACTTTACGTGGTGCTGCCACCTGGTGGCTAGGTTGCTGTGGTTCCTAAACACTTCCACTTTGCAATAATCCCACTTCCAGCTGATGGTGGAATATTTAGGAGGGAAGAAACTTCACCAGCTGACTTGTTGCAGCGATGGCATCCTATTACATTACTATTACAGCAGCACGCTGGAACTCAGTGAGCTCTTTAGAACGAGCCACTCTTTCACTAATGTTTGTAAAGGCAGACTGCATGGCTAGCTGCTGGATTTTATACATCTGTGGCAATGAGACTGAATGTAACATTTGAATTCAGTGATTAAGAGGTGTGGCCCAATACTTTTGTCCATATGGTGTATCTTAAACCTCTGACCTACTCACTAGTGATGGGTCAGCTAATGATTCACTCTATAGTCTGATTCTTATATGTCTTGTGTCATGCCTTGCAGGATTAACGTAGTCAGTAGAGCTGGGCTGGACTTTGAATGTCTGGCCCATTTAACACTTAATTTCCCCTCATATTACACTGCAACAAACCATTTAGATTTCACAGTGTAAAATCAAGATCCCTCAATTTTCAAATTTGTATTTAGTTTTAAGTTTATACAGTTTGTACATATTACACTAAAATGTAAAACCAATCGTATAGTCATTTTAAAGTGCACTATTCAAAATTAAGGTTAATTAAATTAAGGACTGTTTAGACTCAACTGACAAAAAATAGTCGCATAAGCATGTAATTTATCAGCGAGTCAGGCTGACAATGAGAACCGTGTATATCCAGTCCTAAAATTTTGTGTGTATTCATGTTTTGGTCAGTTGCAATTAAGGAGTCACCTCACTTCTATGCGATTTGACACAATGCATCTTTAAAATACTTTGATCTTGGATTTGTTTTTCTTCTGGCAACTCATTTTTGTGAGTGGGTAGACATCAAATGTTGCCAGTTTAGAGTGAATTGTGCTGCTTTTTCTAATATAAGTGGGCAGAATGTGACTAAAACATGACTCAGACCATATTCTGTGTTTTTATTCAGGGTTTGGGTCACTTTCAGTTCACTCCATTCAAAGTGTAAATGGAGACTACACTTCACGTAATTATGATAGAACATTCCTTCTGCATATTTATTTTTACACTGGACTGGAGAACCTTTAATAATGTTATTGCTCCCTGGAGGGAAATTCTCTTTAATCTTGCCCTCTCCACAGGTAGGGCAGAGGTTGGGACCTGTGAATGATTTCCTACTCTGACAAGAAGCCTGCCTCTTAATTGAGCTTGAGCTGAGTAAAGCAACTTGTATTTCAAACACATCTAACCAAGACACCTGAATCTCCTGAAACAAAGGCGCCGCTCCACGAGCCTGCCTGAAACACGAGAGTTAGCTGTTTTCCTAACCCTGATTCTGAAATCGATTTTTTACGAGAGATGCAAAGCTCAAATAAAAACAGAGCATTATGAGCTGTTGACTCTGGCTCAATATGATCTGTGCAGTGCAAACCATGAAGTGTCCGCACTCCACACAGTAAGTAAACCAGAATTTTATTACATCACACCACAGCAAAGGCCTGCAATATTTAACTCATTTATAGACTTAGAACCTGTATGGGTGTAGCCAATGCAGTGCATCTTGTCAATATTTCATGTTGAGAGCAATTTAATATATTGCACTCTCTCTCTCTCTCTCTCTCTCTCTCTCTCTCTCTCTCTCTCTCACACACACACACACACACACACACACACACACACACACCGGTGCAGTCATCAACCTCCTCTCTGATTTTCCTCAAAACATATTTGGGTGGAATATATTTGCTCTCTAAGCTCCCACCATGCCATCTCCTCCCTGCTGGAGCTATTCAGACATGTCAGCCTTCGATCAGTAATGGACAGGGCTGGGGACAAACCGATTATATGTAACGAGATTATAGTAATCTGATTAGAAATTAAAGCGTTAACAGTAATGCCTTATAGCCGCCAACAAGTGCGCCATCAGAGATAATTTACAAATACAAAATAGACCTATTACTGATCATTTGGAATTAATTGTATCATCACTGAGAAACCTGCTCAAAATGAAAAATGGGGTGAGACCGATGATGATGATATCACTATTCAAATTAGAGTCCGTATATTCATACAACTGTCCTGTATATTTTGGAAATAATAATTTGAAAGTAATTAACAATCAAAGGGATAGGTCACCCATTTTGAAAAATGTGATGAGGGGAAGTTGAAGCATAGATGTTTGTCTGGGTGCCTTTTCAAGTGAAACTGAATCAGTGAAATGAGATTATATGGACTGATTTCTATTCAGCATATCACAGTAATTACTCCCTGTAATAAAAAAAAAATGGAAAAAAAAATCACCAGATTAAAGGGACTGTTCACCAATGTTGACAAATATGATATTATTTCACTTCCCCCCCAGCTGTTCTGTAGCACAGTAGTGGTGCTCTCTTCCTCTCTTTGTTACTGAGTGCTGGATACTGGTTGGATGCTCCAAATGCTAACTGTTAGCCTCCTGCCATTGAGATGAACTTCCCCCCAGCTAACATTCTGAAAAATAACCACCTTAGACCACTCAAAGAAGATTAATATATTTAATATCAATTGATATTTAATATCACTTCGCTGTATTCATGACATCCAGAAAGATCTGATAACTTCTGTACTTCCTATATCTCTTGACACCAGAGAAGCAGTAGCCAAGTAAATTGCTTGAGTTTGTTGTTGTTGTTTGTTTTGTTACTGAACCCATGTGCACATGCTGTAGGACAAAACAGCAATGTTTTACAAACCTTTCAGGCACCTGCCAGCCACCGCTGTAACTGAGGACCAGCACAGAGTTTAGACTGCACCATGAATAGTTATATGGTTGACTTTTTTTTTTTTTTTTTTGGAAAATGGTCAGCAACTTTATGTCATGCCGGGCTGTAAAAATTACACATCATCAAACTCAAATTATGTTTGTTAAACATTTTGAGTGGATTAAGGTGGTTATTTTTCAGAGTGTTAGCTGGGGGGAGTCCACCACAATGGCAGGAGGCTAACAGCTAGCATTTGGAGCATCCAGCCAAGACAGACTGCTGAATTAGCACCAAAATTTTACCTAATGTGACTTTACAATTTAAAGGGATAGTTCACCCATTTTAGAAAAAAAATGACTTTATTTCACTCCCCTCCTAGCTGTTAGGTAGGACAGTAGTGATGCTATCTTCCTGTCGTTGCTACTGAGTGCTGCATACTGTCTTAATTGAATTCACAAAGTGGAACTGTAACAGAGAAAAGCATCCCATTTATGGTACACTGTAGATCCACCAGCTTTACGAACATGAAATTCTGGGGTGGTAACAGTCACTAGTGGGAACAATTCTCCCCACAGGAAGTGACAAATGAAAACTTCCTTAGCGCCTCCAGCCTCCACTGGACACTGAGAAAATATTTAGTTCAGTGACCTCACCTAACAGGATCTCTGAGATTTAATCATGCATTTAATAAGGTAGTTGTTTTACATTTAGTAATGGCAATCTTTCTTTCTTTCTTTCTTTCTTTCTTTCCCGTATATAAACTGATGTGCCTCTATATTTGTCTGTTTGTCGATCTTTTGAAGGTTGGTAGCAGAAAATGTTGGACGATTGATTTCCCCAAAGAGTACCTGCTTCCTCCAGGCCAAGCTACTGCCATCTGTAGCTCAGATCCCTGATCACTTTATCTCACTTCCCCTCTTCCTTACCACAGACATTCAGGACACCACAAAATGTTTAGATTTTTAACACCAATAACTCACTGCCACATTAATTTTGAGACTTGGGGATAAGTACCATAAACAAACAATACTGTGGCTGAGAGGGCTGGCAGGCTCTCCTGGCCTGCACACTACATGTTACATTATGGTGCCGCTGTGTCAGATTTGGAGGGGAATCTGCTGGTTTGCTTTATGGCACAAACCTGGAAGAGGGCGCTGTTCTTCCATAACAAATGGAGCTAAAACTTTCAGCGGTTCTGGTGACAACAGATGGTGGAAAGAGTGAAAAACTGATGGAAAGATCCCTTTGAACATTTGGTTTAAGGAACGGTAAGGGACAGGAAGTAGTGAGGTTTATGGGAAATGTAGTCTTTTGAGAAATAGTAGCCCTTAAAATACCATTGGTGTGAGACAGAGGCCACCAGTCACTTCCACCATGCTCTTATTGGTTTACAGTCATTACACCAAGCTATTCCAGTGCAGCTGACAAACTGACATGACATGCTGATGGTTGAAAATGCTACAAGTCGACCCTTTAACCTAGGTCCTAATTCTAGCCTTTATCCTAACATTTGTCCCATTAGCATGGGCCAAAATGTCACTTTGAAGGCCTAAAACTCAAACTGGTTCGCACAAGGATACAAGTACAAGAACACATGCATGCACATGCACACACACACACACACACACACACACACACACACACACACACACACACACACACACACACACACACACACCACTGGACTGCCCCTGAGTCCCCCACGCATGTAGCCACCCACCCACCCTCCTCCCCACCATGATGCCCCCTGCAGAGGGCAGCACTCTGCCAAGGCACCTTAGGCTCCATCACAATATCAGAGGAGAGCAAACAAAGGGAGAAAGAGAGAGTGAAAGAGGGGAGGGGAGGGGAGCGAGGGAGGTAGGGAGGGGGGAGGTTGCAACGACAAAAGTGGCATTTCCAGAGCGCATCAACAGATACCCCCCCCCCCTCACTCACATGCACACACACTTCCTTCTCCTCCTCATCTCCCCCAACTCTCTCTGTATCCCAATCCCTCCCCTCCTCTCCCTTAACCACCCCCCCACCCCACAGCCCTCCCAGCCTCAGGCCTCATAAAATTGGACTTATGGCTGGGTTGCCAGCATAAATAAGTCCCTTTGATAGTTAGCGGAAGAAGTTATGACCCTCCTGGGTATGGCGAGGGACAGTGGCAGGGCGGCGTCTGGTGGCGGCTCGCCCGGCGCCCCGTGGCTCTGATCCTCGCGCCGATTCAGGGCACGCTCTCTTCATTACCGGCGGCCACCGGGGACTTGTTTTTTCTGCAAGATTAATGAGTGCCGCGGAAATTCTCCAGCGCATCTCGATAATTAAGTCTTTGTTTATCAAAAAACAAGTTATATTAGGAGCAGGAAATTCGCAGTAATTATTCATAATCCTAACAATTCAAGTGTAGCTACCTCATTTGCCTGTGTAATTCTGCTTTTTAATTTCTTGCATACATTTGCATATTAATTTTGCCCGTCGGCTGCTGCCGGGGCTCTGACAGTTTTTTTTTTTTTTTTTTTTTAAACCCCCCCTCCACTCCTCCTCCTCCTCGCTCCGCGTGATGTTTTTCGCGGGGGTGAGGCTCAGTTGGGTGGCATTGCGGGCTGGGTGTAATGATAAATTATGAATTTTTCTAATTTGATGCATAATGAAGTAACCCCTTCCCATCCGCTTCCTCTCCCTCTCTTTCTCTCTCTCTGTGTCTCTCTCTCTCACTTTCTGCTGTCGATCTCTCGCTCCTTCCTCTCCGGCCTCATCAGATAACCCACCCCCACACCCCTCTTCCGCCACCCCCTTCAGCCATGTGGTCATTAGGGACAGAGAAGCCACGTTTCATCGGTGTCAAGGGCTGTCTGGTGGGCGAGGCAGAGGAGATCGCCAGCCATCGGGCAACATGGCATCCTGTTCAACCCCTGTGCTCTGGTCGACTCTGTGTGCCCTGGCATGCTGCCTATCTCCTCTCCTCTCCTCTCCTCCCGATGCCACCGATGCCCCGTGCAGCAGCGGCTTGTCCCACTATCCGTGCCCAGCAGTCGTGCATGCACTCGCGTGTGCGTGCGTGTGCGTGTGCGTGCCCTTCCCCGTCGCCCCGTGTTTATGGCGTGTTTGTATGTCTAAGGACAAGCGCAAATCCCCGTGTCCTTGATGAAAACATCTTCGCGATACGCTGACATATGTTTAAGTGGTGGGAGTGCAGCGTTTGTTAAGTGCTAAGCGTTACACAACGCTGACTGCCGCTGTCATAAGGAAATGAATATTGATGATCCCGGGCCCTGTGATGCATGCTGGGTGACGTGCTTAAAAATACAGCCCTGCAGCCATTTAGAGTACATGCACTCTCTTTCTCACACAAACACACACACACACACACACACACACACAATCTGACACTTAACCACTAACATTAAATATAAAGTAACCTTTAACCTGTCCTGATGATAAGTATGGGATGATTGTGCATTAATGCTGCTAATGTCAGTGCTTGATTGAATAATTCAGCTCATAAGTCCAAGTAAATCAAGTTAATTTCTCCTGAGCAAATTCAAGCTCCACACGATGATCCACACTCGTATACATTGTCTACTTAAATCAGGGTAGAGGAGAAAAGGGGGAATTAAATGTATGTTATACTATAAGAAACATTAAATTAAATGTATGCATAGTGGAAGAAACGTTAACTTAAATGTGTCACACTGCGAAAAACATAGTAGGATGTATCACACAGTGAGAAGCATAATTAAATGCACTGTGTACTATAGACCTTTTGTGTGAGATCACTCAGACTGAGGAAGTCTCTCCATCTCATTGTCTTCCCTTCTCGCCTTTGTGAGGCGGAATTTTCTAAACTCACTTGTCGGAAATTCTTTACCAGGAATAACCCGTTGAGATGTACCAGCTCGTTTTCGAGGGGGGCCTAAATTACAATAAAACAGTACAAGCACAATTAGACAAAACATTTAACAAAAAAAATTAAAGCAACAACAATATAGTTATGTGAAAAAAAGAAGTAAAAGAAAAAAACAAACAACAAAATAGATCCACTACCAAAACAACAACAACAACAATAATAATAACAATAATAATAATAATGATAATAATAATAATAATAATAATAATAATAATGTCACAACAGCTGGAACTTCAAATTCAAAACTTCAGGCTCTAGTTTCCCGGTGCAGCACAGGGTGGCGCAGTGAGGCGAACCCCGCACAGACATATTTTTCGAGTAGTGCAACCCGAGGGGCGCTCAGTTTGGTATTTTGGCAGACCGAGGTGCGCTGAGATGGGAGCGGCGTTGCAGCAGGGGGAGGTGCCGACAGATTCGGCTTGGCGCAGTGACAGTTTCATGCCAAAAAGTTTCACCAAGGTGCGCCCAAAGCTCGCCATCTGAAACCAGGTCTACTTTCAGCGCAAGGTGGAGCGCAGCCAGTGCAGTGGAAGTTTGGCTGACAGGCGCACAGTACGCACACGTCACCAAAACCTCACAATCAGCACAAACAGTGCCAGTCTCCTTTGATCTGACATCAGTTGTGACGGGACAGTTGATATGGAGATAAATTTATTAGTGTTTTTGTGGGTATTTATTGCATTGTTAATGTGCCTGACATTCGGGACACCTGCCTGTGAGGTTTTGGTGACGTGTGCGAACTGTGCGCCGGTCAGCCAAAGTTGCACTACACCAGCTCCACTCCGCCTGCAGCAGTAGACCTCCATGTCAGTTGTGTAAACTTTAAAGGCGAGGACAGGGACTCTTTTGATTGGCTTAAAGTGAATCGGCTGTGTCAAACCCACTCCACGCCTTCTCTCCTCCCATGTGCCGGTAGGGGGACGGTGGAGTACAGAGTAAGAGGCTCAGCAGTTTGACCTTATGTGAGTTAGGGTGCTTCCAGACCTGTGGCTCATTTGCTTTGTTCTGATTCAGGGGCGAAATCTATACAATTGTTGCATTTTTCTTTTGGGTCGTTTGTGTTCACAAGGCAACAGTCTGTATCGGTCCAAAGTTACAAGTAAAGTCCAAAGTAAAACAAATGCCAACGCGCGGACCAACTGTTCTCTCATTGGTCAGAAATGCTGGAAGGAAAAACCCCTTTTTCTAATGTTGCTTCTTCTGCTGCTGTTTCTTTTTTTTTTTTTTTTTGGGTTGACGGTTGGCAATCGGGTGCATTACTGCCCCCCTCTGTTGGAGGGTGGACCACAGTTCTGAGTCAGTTGTGTCGGTTGCTGTGTCGGTTCTGTTCTCACTGCAGACAAACCGCTCCAGGACTCCAGAGGAAGCGAGATGAGACCAGCCCTTCAAGGTGATCTCAGTCCGCTTGTTTCATCCCGCATCCGAGCGCGATTGCTGTGTTCACATATGTCCAAACGAACCGATCTTTTGGGGGAACGCTCCCTGTTTCAGAGCAGCTGCTCGAAACGAGACAGGTCTGAATACACCCTTAGATGAGCTGCTGGTGTCGGCCAATTAGAGTCCAGTAGTCTTAAAGTTCATCCAATAAGTATCTTTTCAAATAAACTACATTTATTTGCAAAATATGAAGAACATTATTATTATCTTGTGCCACAGTACATCTGAACACTATCATGAAAAGTAGGATTATGGAACCTTTAAAAAGGTTTTCAACGAAGATTTCCTCTGATGTTTTATTTAGGAGCATAAAAGTTAGTTTGCAAGGTGTCAGGAGAGAAACGGACACTTCAGCATCTCTAACTCCTCTTGACTGCAGTCGGAGCTTACGAGGAGAAGAATATCTGGTTTAAGGTGCAACACTTTGTGTATGATTCCTTTCCATTATCTCACACGCTCTCTATCTGAGGGAAGACAATCTGTTATGTTATCATCACACTTTTGTATTCGTTTTTTCTGCTGATAACACTTGCTATTCAAAGCATAAACCCACACTCTCTTGAGCGAATGACTTACTTCTATCTCCCCTTGTATGCTTTGCTGTCTCAAAGCCGCGGAAAATGTCACAAATTAAAAACAGAACCATATTGTTGGATCAGATGCATTGGAGTAGAACCTCCGGTGTACTCAAGCGGACATATTGTCATCTCCATTAGCCAAACTGGTGTCACTGCATGCAATCTCTGTGACCCCTGACCTCTCTAAACACTGGCCTTGTACATGGATCAGGTGTCATGGCCCGTGCATGCTCTCCATCTATTTGCAGGGTGTCAAAGTTCAATCATTGCAAACAATTTATGCGTAATGCTGTCCATCATCGCCCGCTTGCCTAATGTGCAAACCTCTGAATAACCATGGAGGGGTGAGGAGGTAAGAGAAACAGAGATAGTGAGAGGCAGAAAGAGAGAGAGAGAGACAGAGACAGAGAGGGAGAGAGAGAGAGAAGTCATTAAGGAAAAGGAAGGCAGAGAGGTGGGGAGTCATCGGGGACGTTGGTGACCATTATTGTGTGATCAGATGGCAGGGACACGACCCTCCTAATTGCGAGGTGTCAACGCATCCTGCTGCCAGTGAAGAGCGGCTGGCTCGGCACCGGGTGACAATGGGTGACAGTGGGTGACACCGTGTGTGTGTTGTAGGGTGGGGGGGTATTCAGGTCACACTGGATGACACCTCCGAGTCAAAGGAGGTGACATCTGAATCAAACGCAACACCAGCAGGGGAACATTTACATAGCAGTGTGTGTATGGCCTTGCCAACATCCTGCAGCATTATTCCTGTCTTCACACGATTGTCCCATCCTTCACATTAACCAGCCATTGATGACGTTTCTACAGGCTACAGAATTTCCCCATTGTTTTTCCTGTTTGGAATTTACCTTTAACAACACTGCATTATTAATCTCCTAGATGAATAAACAGTACTACCAGTTTATGCTATGGCCATCACTTCTAAATGTTTCATCTTCATTTTGGGGAAATCATGTTTTTCTGTCAGTTCATTGTGCCAAATGCCACGGAATATTAGGGGAGACTGGGGTAAGTTGAGCCAAAGGGTAAGTTGAGCCACCCCCTGTTGCTAGGAAACGATAAAAAATATTGATCATGTGACCAAATGTTTAGGAGGAAGGCATCATTTCATGGAGTCTGTGAAGGTAAGAACCACATGGGTAAAGTGGTTAGACATTTATTTCCAAAAAAACATTTTTTACTCTTAAAAGTGAATTTAGTCTATCATCAGTTTCATGAGAATTGTGTTAAGACCAAAATAGATAATTTTAAATTTGTTTTATACATCAATTGTGGTATCTATGAGCTACAACATGAGGTCATAAACCTAGCATAAAAGTGCACCATTTTAGCTGTGGGGCCTAAAAAAGTCAAAATGGTAGCTCTGGGGTAAGTTGAGCCATTTGGCCAGGGGTAAGATGAGCCGGAGGCCCATACACTTAATAAGTGTATTTTGGCTGTAGCCTAAATGTCTTAAATATTAAATAATAAATAAAATAATAAATATCAATTACTTATTAAGTGTATAGGGTAAGTGTATTTTGGCTGTAGCCTATATGTCTAAAATATTAAATAAATATTAACCCTCCCCCATGCCCCCATGCCCCCGGTGGGCATGGGGGCATGGGGCCACGGCCAGTGTGGCCGTTGCCACCAAATGTGTTACGTTCATATGCTCATAACTGACCTTACTGTCAGCAAGAACACCAAGAAACTAGTGTTCTAGTGTTTTCTTTCCAAAAACACAGCTGTTAATTTTCTCTTCCGAAGCGCATTTTAAGGCATGTTAAAACAGCTGTTTACTGTACCTGCTGAATTGTGTTTAATAAAAAAAAATACATATGAATGTGAAGAAGTGACTGTTATTTAGGGAGGGAGAAGGTGAGGGAGGGGTGGGATGGAGGGGGGGAGGAAGGTGGGGGGTGAGTAGGGATACGGCTCAACTTACCCCGCTCCCTGGCTCAACTTACCCCATACACGGGGTAAGTTGTGCCACGAGACCACTTTTTTTGGAAATGCTATATTATGGAAACAGTTATGTTTACACTCATTCTGTTTGTTTGAAGAGATGCACAACATCCTGAAATATATGCAGATATGTTAGTTAGCGACAAAACTATGATTGCCTTGATGTAGTGATCCTAAATATGAAAAATGGCTCATCTTACCCCAGTCTCCCCTACAGTGAGCCTCAGCAAACACTGCTGTGGTGAAGATGCCATGAAATACATTCAGATATATTTAATATAATAGTATATCTTATTGTATACCAGATTAGTGGCTGCCATCAAGGACTAAACTAGGCACCACAGTTGTTGAAATGCTTGAGGAATGAGTGTATGAAGTCGACTTAAAGCTACATAACTCAACTTCACAAGCACAAGGCTATGACTTTGAAGCTCTGTGATTATCTGCTTCTTGGGGTAATGCTCTGTGGAACTAATAGTTGAGTTAGGGCCAAACATTTTTATGGACAGTCTTGTATCTTGGACTTTGTTCAGTGAACATGAATTTTTTTCAATGCAGTGGGACTTCATATTGGTCCAAAGGACCATTACTCCAAAACCCCAACAGTCTGAAAAATGTCCCATTGGACTGAAAGCCCATTAGTCCAACAGCCTGTTATCCTGAAAATCAATGCCCATTATTTTGAAACCCCGATAGTCTGAAAAAAGTCGACTCTGTGAATTTGCTTAAGTTTAGGCAGAGGCAGGGGTTCCTCAGGTTAGGGTTAGGGCAAACAGGGGTGGATGCATTTGTCTGCTGGGATGCAAAACTCCACATAACCAGCAGTTGCTGGACTCAATAAGAACTCCAGAGTGTGTATTTTGGAGCATTGCGTGTTTCTGGGATAACAGGTTGCTGGGCTAATGGGTCGTTGGTCCAACTGAACATTTTTTGGACTACTGGGATTTCGGAATAATGGGCCATCCGCTGAATGGCCAGACACCCTTTTTTGTTTGTACTGATGATCCAGCAGGGAAAGTTTCATGCCCATCCAAGTGTTGGAAAGGCTGAAACAGACGTCACCTAATGTTGCAACTGGCAAAATAATCAATATTTTTACTTCTGGAACCAAACTCTCTTCTCAACTCTCAGCACTTATACTGTTCAATGAGTACTAATGGATTTTTAATTTTAGTTGCCATTGGGTTGAAATGCAACTTTACAGATTACATGTAACAAGGACAAAGATATGACCTTCAATAACCTAAATTCCTGTAGAGTCACAGTGGTAAGCTCATGTATTTTATTTTATTGTATATTTAAAAACTGTTTTCTATGTCTATGAATGAAAAAGTTTTGAATCAGTCTTCAAAAATGTTGGTCTTTGCTTTTCATTTTAACTATGTACATTTTTTTAATAACACTACATGTTACTGAATTTATCTAACGTAACGTTAATAGAATTAAGTATGAATAGAGAGCATTGGATTGACTGGAATTACAGCTCTTCTTTACTTCATAAGCCTCTTTGGTTTGGTAAGGCATGCAGGCATGTGCACACTGGCTAAGGATTCAATCGTTTTATTTCTTTTTTGGCTTTTCAAACAAACAAACAAACAAACAAACAAACAAACAAAAAAAACAGGTTTGCCTACCCTCTTGAACATAACCATGCATGTGCACCACATGCCCCACACATCCTCTCTGGCATGCGTGTACTCATAGAGTGTATGTATGCACAGCCCTGTATGTGTCAAACATGAATGTCCAGCCTGCACTTGAATTAGCTTGTCATCAGGCAACAAAAGACATTATGGTGAGAGTGGGCTGCGGACACTATAACACAGTCTTCCCTGTGTATAAATGTGAGACAGGAGGACATCAAGCTGCCACCATGACACCAGAGCTCCCTTCTCTGCTTTACCAGGCCAGACTGCACCTATAGCTCTGGCACTTTAGCAGCCCTGTCTGCCTCCGACGGCCAGGGTGAAAGGCTGCCAAGTGGTGATGGAGAGAGAGAGGCAGAGAGACACAGCCAGACAAACAGAGAGAGAGAGAGGAAGAGAGAGAGAGAGAGAGAGAGAGAGAGAGAGAGATGGAGGGTGGAGTGTGTGGGTGGGTCGGGGGGCACTGTTGAAGTTGAAGCCTGTTCTTTTGTGGCGCCCTGCCTTCTGATCATTTACATCAAGTTGACATTCGGAGAGTTTACTCTGGGGTCTGTAATTGTATTCTTTCGCCAGTTCTGCATTGCCAACCGTGAAAATGGAATCTTATCAACCCTGACCAATTTTTAATGTACAAAATGAATTGGCAGAGGTTCAAAAAAAAAAAAAAAAAAAAAAAGGAGCGGGGGGGCTACAATTCAAATCAGGTGAATGATACACGGGGATTTTTTTCTGAGTGAATGAGAGAGCTGCCCCCCCCCCCCATTCCCCTGCCACCCCATCTCTCCCCCACCCACCCGCTTTCAACTATCATATAACAATGGATTTATTTTTCTTTAGAGGGAAGGGCAAGCTTGGGACCGTGCGCGTGTGTGTGAGAGAGAGTGGGTGGGTGTGTGTGTTAGGTGGGGGTGAGGTGATGCTTGCAGGAAATATTTCAGTAGTTGGCAAAAGAGGTTAAGTTGCCACAGATTCACAAGCATTTCAAGGTGAGTGAACTAATTGGACTGATGACCTAAAACAAAGGACAAAACACCTCGAACAGGTTCACTGTGGCCGCCAGGGAGAAGAAAACTGACATTTCATTTGTTCTGGTATCAGGTAATGGACTGGCTGGCTCAAATGGTGAGTTACTAAAAGAATACAGTGAGTTTTTTATTTTTATTATTATGTAGATTGGCCATGTTAACTTATGAGAACATAGAACCCAAACTCATACGTCCCTTGCAAATTGCTGGCTCTGTGCTAACAGGTTAGTATACACTATGCTGAGTAACAGCAAGACTTCCATACGGGAAGCCTGTGCACTTTGGTCTAAAACGCAGGCCTGGAGCCATGCCTCTTTCCTCCAGTCTCCCTGACAAGGAGAACAAATGCTTCTCTGTTTGAATGGAAGTCAATGGAGGGGACGCCTTAAAGGGATAGTTCACCCATTTTGAAAAAAAAAAAAAAATGACTTCATTTTTTAAATTAATCATGAACACAATGTTTCTATTCAGATCAGACTGATCTGAACAGAAACTGTATTCTAAGAAGAGACTAGGCCAGCTGTTTTCCCTGTGGAATTGGATTTTATTCGATCTTGTTGCAATATCACACAGTATCAATTACATACCTAAGAGAACAGAGCTTATTTACAATTGTAAATCTAATTCAACCCCGATTTTAGGGTCTCTACATCCTGAAAAAAATTATATCCTGGATTTCTTCAACATCCTACAGTGTTATTTTCTTCCTCACATCTCCCATCTCTCATCCCATCTCACTAACAATTATTATTGGGTATCCTATAATAAACAATAAGCCCCTGGACAAAACGAACACATAACTTCTGCGTTTCATTCCTCAAGCCCTACCAGGATGAGGGAGATGAAAATCAGGGGAGCCGGGGGGACAAAAAAAAAAAAAAAAAAAAAAAAGGGAGTGAAACGAAAGCCATACATATGTTAAAATCGCACCAGTAATAAAGATTAAGTAGAAGTTAATGGCATCCTCAGTCATGCTCACGGAGGTAATCTCTCTTTTTTAAATCAAAATTAGATTTGGAGGGGAGGAACAAACAGGGGGTGAGACTTTGGCGTAATATTTTAATCAAATTGTCATGAGTGAGTGGATACAATTAGGGAGACTGTCAGTCACCGAGGCAGGGACCCTGTTGTTGCTCAGCTGGCAAAGAATGGGAGGGGGGGGTCACAGGGGGGTAGAGGGCATTTTGGGGTGTGCATTGGCAGTCTGGCACAGTATTGACCTCTCTCAGGGCTGTAGCTCATGCAAATGCCATTCAGCATTACATTCCAGTGTAATGATACCTTTCGTGGTGGCTTGGTGGCCTCATGTGCAAATGCAATAAAGCATTGCGTGGGCCAAATGCTGTGAGTGTGCATCTATGTTTGTGTGCGCACACGCATTTACATACACTGTATGAGGGATAGCAGTGACGATTCAGGCATTGAGACACTGAGGGACAAATCTATTAATTTAATCCACTGTAATTAGAAAAAAAAAAAAAAAAAACAGGAAGATAGATGTGGCAGATTAAATGTTTTAAAGGAACACAATAGGAGGAAAAGTGGGGACAAGATGATGAAGAAAAAAGGGAGGGGGAAATGATGGGGGAAAGATGAGGGAAACAGAAAATGATATAAAAAGCAATGGTATGGGAACAATCAAGGCTAGGAAAAGAGGAGAGGCATGGTGGTTTGAATGCACAGACAATGAACACAGTAGTATACAATAAATGAGTAGTATACAATGAAAACCTGCCATAGAAAATCAGCTAGTCGTGATGATAGCATTCCCACTTCTCACCCTGACCCTCCTCCTCCATTTCCCTTCTATCCAGTCTTGTGTTTTGCATGAGCACTCTAAAGCCTAAACAAGTGTGAAAACGGTTGCTTATTAGCCCAGTTTGGGCCCGGGTACACTTTCCACTGTGCACAAACACCATCTCAGCTATCTGTGATCTGGGAGCACTGGGCTGTCTGCTCATGGTGTGATAATCAATTTGTGACACACCTAAAGAGGACCAGGGTTGGCTTCCCTTAATTGGGCCATTACTAGAGCAAGAGGCACTGACTAACGAGAAGGGGCTACGTTATTATTAGCCAGACACTACATTATTTTTCCCTCCACTGGCTTCATTGGCTGGGTCTCACCCCTCAGTTAAGGAACAAAAACAAACGGCTCCTCAAAAGAAGATCAGATGCTACTGCAGCCATTAGCGATAAGGCTGTTTTTGTGTAAAATCACCCTATTTGCTGATGATACTCAGCTCTCCATATACCTTGAATTAGCACATACTCACCCAATGCATTTGAAGAAGGTTTAAACATCACTGCCTTATTATTTGTGTAAATCATTACATGTTTACACAAAGAGGGCCCTTCCTCTCCACCCGGAGCCCCCACCACCTCCCTTCCACCCAACTTGGATATACAGTAATTATGAGTTATCAAATTAATTTGTCAGAGCCAATTCATCACTCCCAGAGACATGCTAAAGAGCAAATTGACATGTTAGCGCACAGAGTGAGGACAGGTATCTCCTCCAACATTTGGTACAACTAATTAAACACAATGGATGTCAGATGGAGTGACTGATGCCAGGCGTGATGACGTGCACGGCAGAAAAAATGAACTCAAGCAAAACCAAAAGCGAAGCACCGTGTGACAATGGAGCGACGCTGCAGCCGGCCGCCAGACACTTCAACTCACACCGCTCCTTTCCAATTCATTAAATTGCCACTGAAATGGTGAAATATGCCATAATTCCACGGATTTGCTGTTGAGCTGAGGCTTTGACAGTGTTTTTATTTAGTTAAACTTTAATGAGCAAGTAGAAGGAGACAAACAAAAAGGTTATAACATGGTAGTACAAATGCAGTTAAAAGGAGGTTAAATCATCCATTGCAAAATGTGTTTTCTTCTCCTTTGACAGATCCTATCCTCAAAATTTACATTATTTTGATACTACTTATGCTGATGTGTAATACACAGTTAACTGGTAAAGATTTACTCCAGCCTATACAAGTGGATTTAGGTGGTTGTATGCTCTACTGAGGAGGTGTTCAAACTTTTTTTGACCCTGCTTGAAATGATTTTGCCCTAGTGGACCCTGATATGAAAAAAAAAAAAAATATTTTGGTTTGTTTTAAGTACTAAATTATTCTGATGTTGAACACTGACAAATAGATTCAAAGTGGTAAAATTAAAGTGGAATGTCAAAATAATCATATATTTTCTTGTAATTTCTGGTGAATTAAATTACAATGAAATTAGCCCACTGAAACCTAATTTCTTTTTTTTTTTTTTGACACATATGTTATAGAGCCAATATACTGGACTGCATGTAAAATCATTAATCTCATGACGCATTATCTACACATGCGTTGGTGAAAATGTTACATTACAGAAATGGGGAGGCCAGCTGTTCCTGTATGTTACACATATTATTACTTGGATGATAAACACCCATTGAGAAAAGAGCAGTAAACACCTGAGGGAGGGCAGTAAAAGTAAATGGTATGTCTGCTGCGCTTATGGATTGGCCCATTGATCAGAGGGGAAACATAGATATTCCCTGACAAGTAATGTAGTTTGCTCACGGCAGACGGACATGGCAGAGGGATATAAGAGGATGGAAAACGTCCAGCATGCGACATGCTCCATTTGAGCTCAAATTATGGCCGCAGTGCATCATAACAGTGAAGTATTGTGATATATGGGGAATGCGGACAAGTTTAAATCTTTGTTAAGTTCCCTTCGCTGTGGTCAGTGAGGCACTATCTGTGGGCATTCATACAGGTACAAGGTTGCCTGCACCCATCAGTTCCAAGTGTGTCTGAACACAGTCATGCAGCAGGGCACTGGCATTCCAACAGATAGAGAAACTGACTTCTGAAATCCAGAGATCTTAACATCCAACCAAGTAATTGTAACAGATATATTAGACACAGCTATTGTCGCTTTGCGCTAAGGGACCATGCCAGTGATTTTGAATGTTCAGCTCATTCCCTACAATTCACTCACATTTTACATGTCAAAAAAACATTTTGCAAATCATGCATGGGTATTAAAGATTTCAATAAATAATCTAAATCCTCCATTTACCAATTTGAATTTTTGTTTTAAATACCCACCTTATAAGGTTTTGCTTCTGTGGCTAACAAAGTTGTTGCCATTCATAAACCACAGAAGTTATAATTGGCTGTGTAAAACGTTTCCCTGAGACTATTTTCCTGCAGAGACTGTTTCACTCCACCCAATTTCAAGTCATCAAAACAAAATAGTGCTGCTGCTTTTAGGAAAAGTAATGTGAAGGACTTTATTCCAGTGATGGAATACTGGTGTGAAGAAAGTTTGAAGTCTCTGAAAGTTTATTTTTATATCGTAGTGGAATGAATGGAAACCAGTAGCGGGATAAAAGGGAGGAAAAAATGATACTGATGTTCTAAAATATGGCTGCTTGTTTTGGGAAAAGAGTAGCAGAAACGTGAAGTTTATACATTTTGAAGATAATATGCTAAATATGCAGACTCATTCATATGGTCTTTTAATAGAATACAACTTTTACATCGGGCGACACAGCAATATCAGAAATCAACAGTGCAATGTGTTGCTGCCTCTGTTGCGAGAGACTAAAATTCCCATAACTACGGTAAACTCTTTGTACAGAATCACAAAGTTCCTCTCTCATCCATGCTGACATTTCACATTGTGCACAACGTTATCAATAATCATCACCAGACTAAATCTCTCTTTATTAATGTGTTGTGCCTGAGGCCTGGGCCGCGGGGCAGTCTGACTGAGAGCCCTGTTCATGCCAATGTGATTTCTAGTCATTTGTCTACATCAGGGGCCCCTGCACAAGGCTGAGATTGAGCTCCAGCCAAGCTCTACCACTTAATCAGCGGGTTAATGCCAGCCTCCGAGGGAGAGGGGGGAGAGAGGTGTTGGCCATATTGGGATTTCAGCCCATTTACAAAGTGTGCATAGGAAATTACCAAGTGCCCACGTGTCGTTTGCCCCCCCTGTGCCCTCGGCATGCTGTTAAAGCCAGCAGGGCATGATGGGGGAGAGGGAGGAGGATGAGGAGGAGGACAGAGGGGGTGAGAGATGCTATTATGTCCAGAAGAATTATGCTTCTTTCACTTTTTCCCTTCCATCTTCCTTTCTCCCTCTCTCCATGCCCCTCTATCCCCTCTGACATTTTCTCCCTCTCTCTTTCTCCCTCCACCTGTCCTCCTCCTCCAATCTTTATCTGTTTTCTTATTTCCGCCCCGTCCCTCCACACGCCCTTCCACACTTTCCTTCTTTCTTTCTCTCGATTGTCCTCTCCTCTATCCTTTCCCTCCCTCTCTGTCTGCCTCCTCTATTCTGGGGGAACATGGCGTCCCAGAGCCCCTGTGAAATATAACTGCCGGTGTCTGAGGACTGTGTGTGTGTGTGTGTGTGTGTGTCTGCCTGCTCGTGCTCTGGCAATATGCTCTCACTCAATCAGATTTGCATAAGTAACCTCTCAGCAGGCCTGCTCCACTGGCCAGGTGCGTTGCTCTATTTGCATATAGAACTGTGAGGCTCCCCAGAGTCACTTTAGACTCCAGTGACTGCTGAGTGAGCCCACATGAAATCTGAATTAAAAACCCTCCGCCTGCCACCCTCCTCCATCCCTGCCCATCTCTCTACATACATACTTACCTCTTCCCATCTCTTCTTCGTTATATGTACCAGTCCACCTGGCTTGATAACTACCTACATTGCAATCTATCTCCTTACTGACATACCAACCTATCTTCTTAACTCCATTCTTACATCTCCCTTCCTCCCTTACTCATTACCTATCACACTACCAACTTATATTGCATTCATGCCATATTGGAGAGATTGGAAGTCCAACTTGAGAGCGTTCACGTGTTCCTTCAAGTTGTTGCGGAATTGTCACGGCCAACACCGACATATAATAACAGGCTACTGTTACGCTAAAGCTAGCCTGTCAAAATAGCTAGCCACTTGGCAAAATCTTCTGTGTTGATGATTGTGTGGCAAACACCCTAACACCCTAAAAACACCCTAACCCTAAGCTTAACAATAACAATATGTCATGAAAGCAGTATTAGTAAGCTACTACTTACCTCCATCCCCTCCTTGTTCCCAACCTCAGTTGCACCTCCCTCCAGGGTTGCCAAGTCCGCGTTTTTTCCGCCAAATTGGGCTACTTTTTAAGTGTTGCCGCGGGTAACACATTTTGTCCGCGGGTTGGGCTTGGGCAGTCATGAATAAAGATTCATATTTTGAATGACCAATGTTTATACCCAAATCCTGTCAAACTGACTCCGGGCCAGATCAGCATATAAACTATCCACATATGTCACCTGCTTCACAGATAAATAATATGCCAATGCTGTGTGAGGCCACTCAGCACATGACCAATCACATCATCAGCACCACTCACGCCCAGTGCCTGTCAGCTGAAGTAAGGTAGCCTATCCCATATTATAGTTTAAGTTCTGATATACTGTAAATTAAATAGGTGAAAGAACTGTTTCAGGAAATTGCCTTTAATGTTTATGATGTTATTTTATAGATATTATAGTGCATTTTGCAATTATAGCAATGCTGTTGGACTTTAAAAGCAACATATATGGATTTTTATGGGCATATTTTGAGTTCTGGTATTGGGTTGATTTTTGGGCCCTTTTTATACCAGGTTGGGCAGGTTTTGGGCTGCTTTTGAGTTGCTGTTTGGCTCCTTTTGTCTCACAGACCTGGCAACCCTGCCTCCCTCAACTCCTTACCCACCATGCTAGCTAACTACTGCCAAGCTACCCTAACAAGCTCCTAGTTCTGTTCCACGCTGGTAGTCTCTGTGGTTAGCCTGTTGTTAGCCTAGCCCCACTAAACACCCTGCCAGGGTCAATGTAAAATGCCACTGACCACATTGTCTAAACACCGCTCTGGAAACATCAGATACTTTTTCCCCTTTGGCTATGGTTTCCATTCTCAAAGTTTAGTTTGAAGAGCACAGTTTACATGAAATGTAATGTTACCACTTTCAAAGTTTACATGGCTTATTGGAGAATGTGCCAAATTTCCTCCAGCTGATAAAGGCATGAGCATGTTTTTCCCATTGCCAGAGCACAGTCGACTTCTTTTTGCTCTATTTTAAGGAAAAAGATGCTGAATTATTGTCCAGTATATCCTCCACAGAGATTATGTTTATCCTCTTTGGCATACCTTGCAGTAGAGACTGGAGTATTACATGCCAAAGATGATGAATATTTGCACATGTGCAAATGAGCAAAGTCAACTTAAGTCCTGACATGATTTTTTGTGTTAAGCTTTGCTTTTTCAACAAAACTTTGAGAACAGAAATCATAGCCGGTGTGGAGCAAAGTCTTTCATGATTCCAAAACAGTTTTTACTTTGGTGAGTAACTTAACTTGATTTAGGCCAGGCACGAAAGCGCAGATATGGAGATTTTGGTCAATGGCATTAACCCTATAAAGCCATTTGTATCATATATGATACACATTTTCAATTCCGTTTTTCATTTTCAGTTTAATCAATACTTGACCAAAATACTGTTTTATACCTTTGAACACTTCCCCTGTTCACCCTGGACCATACCATTGGCACTTCAAGTACATATCATATATCATACACCAGAAAGGTTGTGTAATAACATATTTTTTGAATTTTTTTATATATATATATTTTGTTATAGGACTAAATAAAGGGTTCAATTTCAAAAAATTGGAATTTTCTGCCAATTCTTTCATATTTCAGGCTTTCCAGGGTTAAATTGTCCCTGGCAGGGCACTAGGAGGGCTAGGCTAACCACAGGCTAGTCATGGAAACTAAAACCCTGGATCAGAAGCTACCTCCCTGCCTGTCCTGTGATCCTATCCGCCTCCTTCCCTACATGTCAACTGCTTATAGCTACTTCTTTCCTTGCTTATGTACCAATCCATCTACCTCCCTCACTCTCTATCACTCTCTTACCAAAAAACCTACCTACCCAGCTTGCTAACTGGCTACCCCCTTCCTCCCCATGCCACCATGCAGCTCCTATACGTGCCTGCCTCAGTCCATCTCTTCTTCCTTCCATACCGAGCTAGCTACATCATCCCTACTTATCCTGCCTTCCTCCCTATCCCCTTCCTACCTACCTTCCCAGCCAGCCAAATACTGCCAGTACTACCTCCCTTGTTATCTCCCTTCCTCCCTATCTACCTCCTAGGATGAATGGCCTCACATGTTGCTGTCATTCGCATGAATTTACTTGTATCTTGAGTCTGTATTCAAATCTTTCAAAATCTTGGATGGAATCTTGACATACTGGCTGGTCAAAGATATAATCTGATGCGATGGCTGCCTCCTGGAGTACATATATATAAAGTAAGTGTGGAAAATACATATCTTACACATCTAGAGGTTTGATTTTGATGTTGACATCCACTTTGGACATCTCGGCAATGAACAGCTTCATTTCCAATTCTGCAATTGTGGGGTTTTAATACTGCCGGCACAAGGAAAAGAACAATTTTCCAGTACTGTATAGAACACACTTAACTTTTGTTACTCAGCTACTCCATGTTTCTTACAAAGTAAATTTAAGTTTACTTCTTGGTGAGGAGAAGAAATGGTTGTGAGAGCTGTGTGTGGTAGCAGCTGCTGGTGATACTACAGGGTGGCACAAAATCCAGCTTCAGTGTCCTCAACCGTGGAGGAGGGTAGGCAACAACATTTTTATACAGTAACCACTGAGATTATAAAATCTTAACATGGAAGACAACAGTTCTGATTCAGTATTAGTCTCCTTTTACCATGTAAATTCCAGCATGTAGATATTGAAATGTATGCCCCACTCTTTTCACGCGCTATGACAGCGCCACAGAAATTGGCTCGCCGGATCTCAATGGTGTCCCATTTCTGGGAGATAAAACTTGTAAAACAATTCATTTTAATACATGGAGAATCCACACTTTGCTTCAGAACGAGGCAGAATGCATAATTTTCTGGCTCTAAGCTTGACCTTGACTTAAGGGTGTCCTTAACTAAGGGCTATTTGGTGAAAAACCACTGGCTATACTCTATGTCATTTGTACTTTCTTATATGTTAATGCATCCAGGAATTTATTCTAAGACCCCAGGAAAAAGAAGGGGGAGCCACAAGGGAATACCGATGGCTGAGCAATATCCTTTTTCCATGAACAGAGGAAATTGTTCACTGACCCTTTGAGGGCTAGCCCATTTGAATATGTCTGTTGTCCCTGTCTCTAGCCTAATCAGAACAGATTGAGTCGTGGCCAAAACACAACAAGGGCGGTTCAATAAAATGTAATGCATTTGTTCCGGTTGTCTTGATAGAAATACACAAACAGCCAACTATGCCTGCCAACTAGCCGGCATTTCAGAAAAAAAAAAAAAAAAAAAAAAAAAATCAGCAAAAGAAAAAGAAAGAAATATGTGTGCATTGGGAATATTGTGTAATTGAAGCTAGCAGCTGAAGTTGATGTAAGCAAGTGATGCCCAGCGAGTGCTGCAGTTTGTAAATACTTAAGATGTGTTTGTGCAACGGTGATGAAGCTGCTTCACCTGGCCGTACAGGTAATGCATTTACATGTGCATTAATCCTTGACCTCTCCTCTCCCTCGTCCTCTTTTTCCCTGCCTCTTCAGCGTATCTCAATCTCTCACTGTAGCCATTCTGCCAAGTTCAGCTGTTCGCTCGCTGCAGCGGGTCACCCAGCCTGCAGCAGGCACATGAAAGGACACTTGTAATATACAGGGAGGGCAATGTTAGGGGCCAGGCAAAAATATAATAACATAAGAAAGGTGAAGGCAAGCAGAAGCGCAAGGTCTTCATCTCTCATGTATAGAAATTGGAAACGTCTGACCGGCCGGGGTTGCTTATCTCAGAGGCCAGATAGCATCACGAAACAGGCCTGTAATGGCCACATGCTCCACTTGATAATCCCCTCCTTCCCCTCCCTGCTGCTGTCCGTCCGGAGATACGAGGCCCCGGTCGCAGGGCTTAGAGGCTTGGAGAGCAGGGGAGCATTACCGATACAAAAGAAATGCATTTGGGCTCCTCCAGTGCTCTGGCGGACTGGGTTAACATAATAGCTTCCCCTCCCTGGCCCTTGCCTTGTTTTTGATTGATACTTTTCAATTACAGTCCACTCCCGTCCGAGCCGGTCTGCCTCCGGCCCCCACTCCCTCCCCTCGCCAAACATTCAAAATGCTATTTTTTCCGCTGTGTGATAACTTCAAACATTTAGGGGGTACAAGAGCACTGGTAACCCTGTTTAGCTGGCGCAGTAAATTGGTTCCATGTTCAACATAATAGCACTGACAGGCTTTTGCTAGGGAAATCAGTCCGGCAAAGGGACATGCCAACGATAAGACATCCAGCTTTGAAATTCTATTTCTCCGTATCAGAATTAAATCTGGACTTTATATTTCTTTTTGCCCGGGCGCAGGCTCTCTCTGGTCGCTTCCCGGCCTGTACTATTTGATCATGGGGTGACAACTAATACTTACCCCTGAGATCCTTTGCTCTCTCCATTTTCTGGGACTTTGGACCCTATTTTTTCTCTTGCCTTGTTATTTTTTCTCTTTTTTTCATATTGCTTGTCAAAATCTCCGATGATTTGTCCGTTCCCAGGATGTAATACGTTGAAACATACTCTGCACCTCTGCAGCATTCTAAGATACTGCTATATAGCTGAGTGCACTCTGTACACCAAATTCGCATACAGTTGCACAGTCAAACTCAACTGATCAGTGCTTAACAACATATCTTGAGATTCAGCATCTTTACAGTGAAAATCCCCACTTTATAACAAACCAAAGAACTAGATGATATGCATGGCTCCATAGCACATGCAGGACTTAAGGTTTTTTTTTTTTTTTTTTGCAGGAGGGTTTGGACTGTAACCTTTCATGACTGTGTCAGCCACATGCATATGAGCCCCATTGCTCGCCATGAATCTCTGGGTAAACATATTCGTAAGCAGCAGCAGCGCTGTAATCATTAGCAGAAGGAATGCTTTCCAGCGGTATCTGGGCTGATCTGATATCCATGTGGCTCCCAATGACAGCGCCAGGCCCTGCAGATAATTAATCTATTTAGCTGAGGGGGTGGAAAGCCACCCGTCGCTAGGTCAGATAAGTTTGTGGATTTACACATTTTAAAGTCATCCAGTCCCTCAATGGCACCAAACTGTGCGATATTCTAATGCCATTAATTACTATTTCCGATTGGATGGTCTCGGCTGTGTCTGGACCAGCTGTTTCATCAAGCGTGTGTGTGTGTGTGTGTTTTCTGTATATATGTGTGTGTGCGTGTTTGTGTGTGCGTGTGTGTGTGTGTGTGTAAGTGAAACACCCACTCCCAGTGCACCCCACACGCATCCTTTCGTCACGGGGTGACATTCTAAAAGACTCCTGCTGTAATTCAGCCCACCATCAGTGAGTGGTGTGTGTGTGTGCAGAAATGAGGGAAGAGATGTGTTACTTTGCGGTGTCATATCTATTCAGATATTTATCAGGCAACACTTTCATATTAGCTCAATAGCAAACAAAAAACTTGTTTTGCTTATTCAAAAGATAAAAATGCAATTCTTAAAAGTTGAAACCAATGAATGCACAGTGATTTCTAAAGGTATTTCAAGAACAAATGTATAAATGGGTAGCCACTGATGTAAGATAGCAAGTATGGCAATAACATATATAGTCCACAGAAAAAAGACAAAGCAGCTGTCAGTACACAACACCTAATTTAAAGGCAAAGTGTGACATCATTTTGTTGGCTATAAGTTAGCATGGCCACCACTCAGTGTATTGTTCTAAATTGCTATGGAAAATATGGAATTTTGGACTGGATCCCAAATTTCAGAGATGCGAATCTACTGCATACTCATCAGTACAAAATACATATTAGGAGCACAGAAGAATATAGCAGTAGAATGTCTTATAAGAGTGGTGTTGCAACTGCGTATAGGCAGCTGACTGCCTATAACTTCCTCTGGAGTCATCCTAGTCCAATCTGAAATGAAAAGCTCATAGATTTCCATATACGTGAATGTGAAGCCAGTGACTGGAGGCAATCACTGCATGGGAAACGAGCTAATCTATAAGAATGAGTGGGTTTCAGTGGCAGCATGCATGGAGGAAGCAGGGTGATGTCAATCCACGTGGAACATGTGGAAATGATACCTGGTGGCAGAGTGACATGAGGTGTTCTAGGTGTTCCACTTGCTACGCCGTAACTAATTCACGTGAATAAAGAGTTCATTTTGCAATTGAAACTATACAATAATGATTCAAGTGCCAACCTATTCATAAAAGCTTTTATATTCAGTAGTTTCACTATGTGGGTCCCTCTTTTCTTTGGAAATATGGGGCATTTTCTGTACATGGATAATAAATAAAAAAAAAAAAAATACACTTTTTGGAAATTGAATACATTCATTTGAAAATTAGCAAGAAATGAAGAAAGAAGTTAAAAGAAAATCACCAGAAAATGATCAAAAAAGAAAAAAAAAATGTTTTAAATAATTTCTAAAAAAAAAAAAAAAGAACATCCAAAACTAAAATTCAAAATTTACCAGACAATTTGTATACATTAAAAGAAAAATGAGAAAAAAGTGTGTGTAAAAAATATTATGAGATTTTAATATACATTTATAAATATATTTATTTATAATTTCAAGAAAATGACTATACAATTATCACAAAATTATCCAAAAGCAAAAAAATTACAAATAATTACAAACAAAAAAGTAAATAAATGAATGAATAAGATAAAAATTTTAAAAATGTAAAATAAAAAGACATACAGCGAATATTGTGCAGATGGGAAAATTATACCCACCCACAGGCTCCTGGGATTCAAAGAGTTAATATAAAAAGGTATAAGAAATATATAACACTCTGTTTTATATTGACTGTTATTAATATGTTGGGCCTGTGCCTATTCTGAATGCAAAACAGCAGTGACAAAAGCAAGAGTAATTCACACTATCTTGATTGACTACATTGATGATTCTGTATTATTTGTACATAATCTCAACCAATATCTCAGCTGTCAATAACACGCTTATTGCTGTATTTTGATCAGTTCATAAGAATATGTGGTGCTGAATTAAGATCCTAGTAACTCGTCCTAGTACTTCCTAGTTAAAAGTAATAAGATGCATTGTGTCAAATTTCAATAGAATAAACAAGTTGAATTTAAGAAGTTTTGATTAGCATGGCGGCATTAGCAGCAGATTATATATTGGTGTCTCCTATAGATGTCAGTGGGACATCAACATCTCCAGTATCACCAGCCTGGGATTTACACATTCCAAGCATGCATGAGGAAAGAGAGAGGGAGAGAGAGAGAGAGAGAGAGAGAGAGAGAAAGAGAGTGAGCGCGAGGGAGGGGAGGTGCTCCCGGGTTCCCTGCTCTGACATTGTGAGTGTCAGACTCCGATCACTTTAATCAGAGCGAGGATATGCATGATAAAACGGATAAGGGACTTTAATCAAAAAAATTCGCTGGTCTGGAAACGCGACACACTCCGACAAGCACGCCTCATCACCCCCCCCCACCCTCCCCCGACACCCCACCCACCCTCCATCCCAACCCCCACCACCCCATCTCTCCCCACCCCTCCATGTCACTACCCCCCCTCTCCACCCCCGGTCTGGGTTCACCATGAATATGCATGGGCCAACCAGGAAGCAAGGTGCCACATTAAAATGGACCATTGTTTGTTCAGTTGAGGGGGGAAAAAATGTACAAACACGCTCTTCCCTTCAACGCCAGCCCGTCTTCCTGACCTGCCCAACCCAAAAAAAAAAAAAAAAAAAAAAAAAAAATCACACATACAGTATACTCCAGCTTCCTCCGCCTCCACCCAGAACAGTGTCTGTAAGGACATAATTATATACTTTTAAACCTTTGATTATATCCACTGAAAGTTGATATAACACGTGCCTGTCTCTGGGATTGACTAGTGCAAGCAGCCATGGCCCCTTCACATTCCTTCACACATTTTCTCTCTATCACGTGTTAATGGGATTCATGTTCACAGTCATAGGTTCATGTAAGTAGACACTGCTGCTGTATGCTCTGCTGCTGTTTAATGATATGTTACATGTGTTGGAATTGACATGCGAATGCCTACAGTGACATGAAATATAAATGCGGCTCATTTGAATAAGTTCAGATATTTAACTCAACAAAATGACTGCTGACAATGTGGAAAATGCATACAATGAGTAACACACACAATGCAAGCAGGTGCATGTAAGCAATACACATCTATATGTGCATACACACACACACACACAAGCACACACACAGCAGAGTAATTTGACTTGTAGCGCTGTGTGATATCGACTGACGGCCATAGACTTCATAGGAAATAAATGACTGGCTGCCTCCTTTGACTCCATCAGGGAATTGCACTGGAGACCAGTTATGATTTTATGGGAGGCTTTGAGAAATAACTCCCTCATTCTGAAAAAGCACATTCGTTGTACAGACCATTATATCACTATGAGGAATGGAAACAAATATTACAAACTATTATTACCATGAAAGTATTGAGATCAAAAACAGAACTTGAGAAATGGGCCTCATTCACCAAATCTGTACTTATACCCTTCATGGAAATTTTAAGCAAATATCAGGGTGTGAAAAAAAAAAAAAACATTTATGTCAACAAAAATAAAAATATAAATGAGATTTTACAAAAAATGCATACAAAATACATTAAAATTATAGAAAAAATGTCTTTAGTTCTTGTCATCAGTTTATTTCATATACATAAGCCTATTAGTTTGGGTAGATATTAAATCTATTTTCCAATTTTTTAGCTGTGCCAGATTCACGTCATCAGATGGCTAATATCCTTCTGTCGGTGCAGTTGCACAACCAAGACCTGACAAATACCCCGTTAAAAAAAACTAACACAAAACTAATTAAAACCTAACTAAAACTAAGCATTTTCCAAAATTAAAAACTGAATGGAACTAGGAGACCTGTTTAAAAGCTAATTAATACTAAACTGAAATTGAAAACAAAAAGTCAAAATGAAAACAAAATGTAAAACTATAATAACCTTGGTTCCAAACCCGTAATATGATTCAGTGTTTGCTAATATTTGCTAACATTTGCTAATAAACATTAGCTCACGTTAAGAAAAGGCTGTTGTTCAGGTTAGGGAAAGATTTGTCCTCATGGTTAACGTTGGAAAAGGATATGAAACAATGTTAACGTAACCTACCTAAAAGCAAACACTGCCCTCGTTTGGATTTGAATAAAAACGAAACTAAACTAGCATATACACTTTAAAAACGAATTAATATTAAACTGAAATTGAAAACAAAATGTCAAAATGAAATAAAAATTGAAACTAATGAAAAATGTAAAAGTATAATAACCCTTTAATATAATCCACAGCAGTGTCTCTAATGCCGCATTCCTTTGGGTAAAAAAAAAACGAAGTCGGAACTTAAAAAAAAATGTGTTGAGCCCGACTTCCAATATAAATGTGTTATATTGTATTTGGTCAGAAGTAGCGGAAACAAACATGGACGCCCCCATGAAGCTAATGTTTCTTCGGCTAGTTTATATTCAGTTAACATTGTTCAGTTTATTTTATTTTATTTTATTTTATTCAATTTATAAAGGACAGTGTGCACTTTCATTAGCTATTCAAGGAATAAAAAGATGAGTGCACCAGATTTAGCAAGAAAGCTAATTTCCATCTGTAGTCCTTACAAATAACATTAAAACCAGTAACCTTAATGTTAGCAAACATGAGCCAGCTAAACCAAGTTTACAGCGTCAACGTTAACGTTGGCTAGCACCATCGTTAGCAAGCTAGCTAGGCGGGAGCATAACGTTCGCAATTTATTGAAAAGGCATCAAAATACAGTTCGGCTAACATTACATGGGACTAATGAGAAATTGCAACGTATTGAACGGTTCACTCTGCTCAAAATACAAGATAAAATCAATATTCAAGGGAAAATAAATTCCACTGTGGGCACTGCCATGTTGAATCTGCTCCATAAATAACGAGCTCGAGCTACATCGAAAAGCTCCAAGTTCCCGTCTTGAAATTCCGACTCCTTCGGGTGTTCTATTGCTATATTCTGTGTAGGAGGTCGGTTTTTTCCAAGTTCCGACTTGTTTCAATGTACAAAGGAATGCGGCATAATACAACCAAAAGCATTTTTCTCCTAAATTAGTAGCACGACCCACAGAGCTGTATCGAATATAACCTCAGCACACTAACTAGCAAGCTACCAAACTAACAAATGTTAAGTCACTAGCTAGCTAGTGAGTTAGTCCACTAGCCAGCTCACTAGCTCACTAACCGTTAAGAAAAGGTTATTGTTAAGGTTAAGGAAAGGTTTCTTGTAATGGTTAACGGTAAGAAACATCAGTGTTAAGGTTATGAAATGCTAGCTAATGTTACTCATGTAAAAACAAACACTGCGCTGGTTTGGATTTGAACTTGGGTCAGCTGAGAGAGAGTCGTGTCGACTGAGCCATCCAGCACGCCAGCAACCTCCTTACACAGACACGGTCCCTCCCTGATACTACAGCACAGTGTTGTTATGTACAGGACCGCTAGAGGTCACTTCACTGTAACTAAAGGTTGAAATAAACTGCTGTGTAAATGACCTGTGGTGTCATGGAAGGACAGGCTCAAATAGATGCTCTGACTTGAGTTTGTTCTTACTCTACCAACAAATTCAGAACTGCCATGCACAGATGTGTGATGTGATGTGTACGCATGACTCATAAAGGCCCCAGAGTCTTAGAAAATTAAATAGTCACACTTTATTAAATATAAAAAAAAAGACTGGAAACAAAATCAGCCAACAAATCATTACACCTAATTATACAACATTTAAATATAGGAATTTGTTAATAATACATAATTTAGTTAATAATTAAAAAATTAGACCTTATTTCCAATAAACTGGAGTTTGCATGTTAGAATGTGACACCAGTTACTTTCCTGAATTGGTTATCATGTTTATCTCCTCCATTGAAGCTATAGATAGATAGATAGATAGATAGATAGATAGATAGATAGATAGATAGATAGATAAAACTTTATTGATCCCCAAAGGGAAATTCAAATATCCAGTAGCTCATTCAAGACAAGAGGTATTGAGATAGACATAGATAAAATAAGTTAAAAAAAAAAAAAAAAAAAGTGCAAAATAGCAAAATACAAAGTTCACATTAAAGGCCTATAGGCCTATATTGATCAGCTGCTCCAAAACTACTTAGTCTGGGAATATGCAACTGGTTAGCCAGTGTTGAGCGTCTCCCCACAGCCTGACAGCTGAGTTGTGGCACGGGCGTAGAGGGAGTTTTGACAGCGCAGAAGTCTGTTGTGAAGTGAAGGTAACGTGATGCACACCTGGCACAGCAATAGATTCTTTTAGATTAATTCTAGACATCTTCACATTTACCAACTATTCATTTTGGCGGCTGTGCAGATATTGTAGCCGTGCACCACAGTTGTTTACTGGAAGCCCTGTAATGGTTATATTTCTTTCTCTCAGCAACATATCACTGTGGTGGCAGAAATCACATTAATGGGAAACCCTGCCTATTAACAGGTGCATACAGGTAACATACAGGATTCCCAATAATCTGCAAGCAGGTGGGACAGTGTCATATTTACAGTTGTCACTCCGGAGGAGATGGTATATAAAATATGTGCTTTCTGAAAGCTCTGAAACCCCTGAATTTCAGCATCAGTAAAGTTTTTTTCCCCTATTTTTTTTACCTGTAGTGGTCATGTTTATCTTCTTTTCAACAACTTGACTGCTTTCTACACCGCCACATCTGTGCAAAAATAACTTTCCTTATAGAGAAATGGTATGTGATATGCTAATTACTGAGCTAGAGTGATCCTGATTCACTAACATGTATGGAAGTAACAACATAAGTGGCTTCCATGCATGTTTTTTTTTTTTTTTTTTTTTTTTTAATCTGTTGGTCATTTTGCTTACACACTAATCATGTACAAAAAGTAAGCACATTTCTCTGCACATATTAATGAATGATGCCCATTGTGATTCATTGTTAAAGGGACACTTCACCCATTTTGAAAAATGTGATATTATTTCACTCTCCCCTCAGCTGTTCTGTAGGACAGTAGTGGTGCTCTCTTCCTCTCATTGTTACTGAGTGCTGGATACTGGCTGGATGCTCCAAATGCTAACTGTTAGCCACCTGCCATTGAGGTGGACTTCCACCCAGCTAATATTCGCCTAACATTCTAACATCTAGAGCATCCAGCACTCAGTAACAATGAGAGGAAGATAGCACCACTACTGTCCTACACAACAGCTGGGGGGGAAGTGAAATAATATGCTTTTTTCAAAATGGGTGAGCTATCCTTTTAAAACCACTGTACACTCATAATACACAAAGGCTATAATTTCATATGCCTGTCATTTTAGAATGTCACCTGAGGTATGTTGTAATTTTAAAAACTGCTGTCAGTGTCTTTCTTTGTCAACTGGATATGCATTTGTTTGCCATGTGGCCCTAAAATTTAAGCTGAGAGATCCAAATAAAAGCATAGAAACAAGCTCATAGCCAAGAAAATGTAAGTGAGATGTGAATGACGTGCATAGCAGGGACTGCTTAACGGCTTCATGTGTGTGTGTGTGTGTGTGTGTGTGTGTGTGTGTGTGTGTGTGTGTGTGTCAGCTGGCATGAACATACAGTATGGGCCTTGATTTTATGTGTGTGTGTGTGTGTGTGTGTGTGTGTGTGTGTGTGTGTGTGTGTGTGTGGTGGGGGGGCATCCGTCTCAAGGCCTCTGTGCTGTAGCGTTTGACACCAGATGGCCTCTGAACGCGGATCCTCTCGCCGGTCCGGCTCGAGCCTGAGGAACAAACTGAGGACAGATGCCGAGTGACGGCAACTCGGACCGCCACTCATTCTTTCCACACATCAAAGCTAATGAAGTGTGTTCAAGTGCCATGGAAAGACTGGTAAAAGAGAGGGAGTGAGGGTGTGTAGGGGGGATGGAGGGGAGTGGATGGGGGGACAGCATCACAGAATAATTGCTTCCTGAGCTATGCTAATTAATTAGCACATACATGCATTTCCGAGCGGGTCATACATGCCGGGCCAGATGGTCTAAAAGAAAACATGTATGTGCGTGGAGTGCTATCAGGGAGCGAATAAATAGTACATAGCAGGCGTAGCCGCTGACATTAGCATAATATATTGGTTGGAGCGCTGCAGACAATAAAGACAATTAACTGTGTGATAGCAGGGACACTTCCTGAGAGCCGGCACTACAGAGTGGAATGGAAACTCTGGCACACTTTCTGCTTTCAACACTGATGGCTTGGTGTTCTCCATTAGCTACTTTTTATTGTCCACTGGCCTCTTTTGTATGTGTGTGTGTGTGTGTGTGTGTGTGTGTGTGCGTGCGTGCACACACTTATGTGTGTGTCCTTGTGCTTCTATTCTTGTAAGAACCACTTTGCGTTCTACACCTTCAGAGTGAAAACATGTTTGCATGTCTTCACTTGTATCCGGTGCTAGATGAGCAATAGAATTAGAGGAGGATAAGGATTAGGTTGTGGTTAGCTGAGTGTTTAAGTTAGTTAAGTATGGGGATTTTGGTTTGGGATTAAGATTACAATTAGTATTATAGTGTAGTAAGCATTCAGGTGATTTGGGGGGTTATTTGAGGTACTGAGGCCTTTTGAAGTATGGAGGATATGATGCTGCTGAGTACTGTTTATTAATACAAAGAACTTGTGATGTGTGATCTTGGTAAAATACTGCAGCAACTTCAACTATTGTGGAACAGGACATGCTCTTTGATTTTTTAAATTTGATTCCCAAACCTTTGCCAAGACTAATGAGGCCTATGCTGTAGCAAAACTGTAACCACAGTGACCTCTATAGCTAACATCCACGGCTACATTCTAAAATAACTGATTCCACAGCTGTAACCCATGGACTGTAGCAGAATCGCAACCATGTAAAAATGAACAGAATAGTTGCCACACAGGCGTTTGTACCCAGCATGGCTACACAAAACTGTAACCGTTTCAACACCAACAAATCTGGTAAGGCTGTTGTTGAGCCTCATCAGAAGTTTTGCGCTCTCTGAACCTCTCAGTGTGCTGCCACAGTCAGACAGTATCATTGCTTAACCAGGGGAGCACAGTAGGAAATTTGAATAAAAATGACATGTTGATGAATAACATCTTGACTGTGGAGTTGAGTGATATAATCAGATGTAAAACCTAGACATAGACCAAGGCCTAAGACTGTCTTTATTTACCAATCAGAATCAAGTTTTCAACCAAGTAATAAGTAATGCTAAACCACCGGTGTGCCATAATTATGATTTTCCGTGAACAGGACTTCAGCTGGACCCAGGCCATTATGTGCAGCATTCTTGTACATCTTGTGTGAGGTTGTCTCGGCTGCTGTGTGTGTTCAGAACTTGTGTTTTTGTGCAGTTGCTTCTCTATGGCTGCCGCTGACTTCGAGGCGATTAAACATCACAAAGTTGTTCTGTGTTAATTCGGGCCCGGCGAGGAAAATGGTGAGCGATCGGTGCCTCGTCTTCATGCCTTTTGTGCCTCTCATCCCAGTTACTGGCTCACCTTCCAGAACAAATCCCTCTAATTCTGCGGATGATCATTTGGAGGGCAAGGAGCTTGTTAACCTAATGATTAAGTTTAACCAGCCCTTTAAGAATATATGGACGCGCTTCAGCTGAGCAGAACAGCGTAATGGTTTGGAAATGAGGAGGAGAAGGGCAGGGGGAGGAGGTAGAGGGAGGTGAAAAACTGGTGGTGGTGGGGTAGCGGGTAAGGATCAGGAAGAGGAAGATTTTACGGCAGGTGATCCTCTGTCAGTTCTCTCTTGTCCTCCTCAAGGCCATTATCCTCTCCATAAGTATACATTTCTAGATTGTAGAGGAGGAGCAGATGGAAAAGGTGGAGGGGCCAAAAGGAAGATGAGTAAGTAAGGGAGTAGAGTAAACCTTTATTGTCGCCAAGTGGCAATTTGCTTGACAGCTTGTCATCGTTAAAAAATGAAGCACAAAAGCAGCGATAAAACGGAGCCATTTCTCTCAAGCGTGGACTTCTTTACTATGCACTTAACAATCATCCATGAACACTCCAAGAACTTAGGAGTGTTACATAAGTGCAGAAAAAATTCCAGTTAAAAAGTGTTTTTTTAGTAATCTATTTGATTTTAGATTTGTGAGCTGATATGGCATGTTGACGCTCACTTGCGATTTTGCTGTGTCTTAGTGCTGATTGGTTAGCCAAAGTTATCTTTTGCCTTTAAGAAATGAACAACTTAAGTGAATTCCAGTTTGCTGTAAGTTTTATTTGTAGAAGACACCTACTGAACGCACAAAAAACAGAACATGCATCAATTATGACTACTAGGTTAGGTTGAGTGATGATGATATGATGATGACCAGTATCCAACAATAACGTTCAGTGGAGTAATAATTTGTATATTGTGAAGTATACTATATCCAGGGGTAGGCAGCCATGTGCCATAGTGAGCTGAAAGTCTGCAGGTTTTCAACCAAAAACAACACCAGAGGGCAGCACTATGAAACAAGATTAACGGGTTAGTGAGGTATGTTGAGTCTAAAACCATGTCATGAAGGTGGGTCTTTTTTGAGCCGGCTTCATCACCATGGTAACTTATATTGCAAACATAACCTGCTGCGTACCAGGTTTTTCCCTGTTTGCTTCAGGTAATACATCTGTTAACCTGTTAAATGTTATACTGAACATCATCCACAAAATACAAGAATAATAAGCCATAGCAACTACATGCCACTTTGAATAATATTTTTATGCTTGTTCCTTGTTTGCTGCCAGGTTCATTTGACGCTGCTAGTACTACATCTACCGTATTTCCCCAATTAATAGCCCGGGCGTTTAATACGCAAAATCAACTTGGACCCCAGGCGTTTAAAAGAACCAGGCGGCTATTCGCTGCAGGCCTTTATTTATTGCACAGACCTGCACCAGGTCATTATTGTGATGACAGTTACTGTCCAACATATTTACAGTCGGTCGATTTAAGATTACCCTTTTTTTTCTAACGTTAGCTAGCTCTCTTATTTTGACAGAAAACGGAAGTGCCACACAGTTATTGTGCGGCTAACTGTTTACTTCTGCAAAAATAAGGTGAACAGCCTTATTTTGGGTTACCTCAATATAATGCAAATAATCGCCCCGGTGGTTACTCGGGTGTGCGTTTAATACGCAAAATGGGTGCAGACCCCAGGCGTTTATAAGAACCAGGTGGCTATTTGCGGCCAGGTGATTAATTGGTGAAATACGGTATACATCAAAGTCTATCATACATCGGCCTAACATTACATCAGTTACATTTATTTTACTTGACAATTCACTAATTTACATAATCCACAATTTTCTGCCCATATTATTCTCTTGCCTTTTTTGTGGCCTTTTTTGTACTCCTCATAGCACTCCATAATATCAGTTTGTTCCTCCTGAGTGAAGTAGGTGGCACACGATTGGTCCGTTTTGTGCAGAAGAAGAGTCACATGATGCACCAAATGCCCCTTTTCATGTGAACGTGCACAGAACTCAGAGCGGAGAGCTGGGCTTCACAAAGCCAGCTGATTACCACCGTGGTGATACCAGTTGTCTTGACTTGGGGCTTTAGGTTTTGTCGGGCCAGCTGACACAGAGAAAGTCTGCCTCTGTTGAACTTGCTTCGTAGTGCAGCCCTCAGGCAATTTCACTGATTACTTCAGTTTCAAGCAGAAAGGTGGAACTAATCAGTGAAATCACCTGATGGAGTTTTTGGTTGGAATGAAAACCTGCAGACTCTCAGCTCTTTATCGCACATGGTAGCCTACGCCTGGCCATGGTTAAAAAACCATTTAGGCCAGTTAGTCAGTAGCCTCTTGCTTGAAGTGGGACTTGATCTCAGGTCCCTGGAGTGAAGGTCCGTGTAACTGACACATGCAGCACCCCTCCCCATCTCCTTATGTGACTGACCTCATTGGTCTTTAGCCTGTTCTACGTCACAGTGCCATTTGACTGGTTAAGATAGATTGAAGATAGGAATAGATGATAACAGCTTCTGACCCACTAGAAGCAGGGACCTACTAACCCATACTCTGTTGGGATAACATCCATTCAGTGGTGTGATAGTGGTTGAATTGGGTGATTCAAGGCTAATCTAACCTGTGAACCTAATTTGTGATTGGCCATAATGAATGTTATACTGCATATACGCTATTCATTTGCACTGTTGCAGCTCTGGCAGTGTGAGTGACTGTTCTGCTGTTCTGTGGTCCATCCTCTCTGGCCATCCTAGTGAGACTGACCCACATGCTGTTGGACTGGTGAGAGAGAGACTGCAGACTGGACTCTCCTTAGCATGCTAGGTATGGAACAGACTTTCACGTTTTATAACATCATGTTATTGCATTAGTATATGAACACAAATATTCTCCCAAAGATCAGAAAAAAAGTTGCTAGATTTGTTGGTAGTTGCTTTTGAGGAATAAAGTTGATATATCTGGCGACAACGTCACCAATTTGGCAACACTGCTGTAGGCTGCGGTGAGCCCAGGGCTTAGGTTTGCTTAGGGCAAGAGAGCCAGGGCCATACATGAGGTATGACTCATAATATTTATGATTGAATGACCCTCTTCTTTTCTTGGATGTGTCGGGCTCTGCACTGCTCTGTGCGGGCTCTGCACCATCATCATCATCACGGGGTCGCTTACCCCTTCCAAAAACTCTCCAAGGCGGTTTGCTTTTGGCTCATGACTTTTTTTTAGCTATGCTAACGCTCTCTTTTCTAATGGTGAATCGCTCTCCAAGACTGAGTCTACTGAACTGAGATGAACTGCTATATAAGGCTACATGTGGGCATGACGGGAAAAAAAGTTACAGTCGGCCGCCAAATTACACATGATCTAACAACTGCATGCATATAGGCTGCGCGGCACGTAAAACAATGACATTAGCCTATTGCGTAGTCTCAGTTTATTAAGTTCTGGCACAGGGGAGTGCCCCCCTCCCCCCTCCGTCACCCCCCCACCCGGACCACTGTTTAAGAGGGTCTGCAGAGTTCTAGTGATCTAGGGATGAGGAAGTTGCAAGGGTCCCCAGCAAAATGACAAAAAGTTTGACAAAAAAAAAAGTTTGACAAAAAATTTCATTTTAATTTAATTAACAAGGTATTATCCCCCTTTACACAATGTATACAATGTGTAAGAATGACTGTTGTAATCATAGTTTCTACCTCTGACCCTGTTATCTGCCCACAGACAGTTCTACAGTTAAGTACTACATCAACAAAGGCTACAGCTTCTTATATAAACTGAGCTTGTTTTCTGATATCTGTCTATTTGGGGTCTGCGCCATGAAAGCATTTGGGAACCGCTGGTCTAGAGGTTAGAGAGAAAGTCCTTCAACAGAGGACTCAGGTCAAGCCCCATGTTGACAAGCTCCAAGCCTGTTGAAGTGTCCCTGAGCAAGACATTGGATTCAGACCAGCTCCAGGGTTGGCATTCTGCAGCTAACCTTGACCTCCCGATGGAGAGGGGGTGGAGAAAAAACAAATTCCCTACAGGAGTCACAACAAAATGTCATTATGGATACTACTACTGATATTTTGCATATCCTGTGAATAATGAAATCTAGACTTTTTTGGCACATTTTCATTCATATGTGTGTGTTGGGAATATGGATAGCACTGGGCCTCACAGACAGAAGGTTCTGAGTTTTAATCTCAGCCTTGGTCCTCTCTGTGTGGAGTTTGCATGTACTTCCCATGACTGTGTGGGTCCTCGGTTTACTCTGGCAGACTAAAGACATGCAGGTGAGGTGAACTAACTACTCTGCCCATGAGTGTGTGTATGTGTATTTGTCTGTCTGTGTGTTTGCCCAAAAATGGGCCTGTGATCTTTCCAGGATGGTTCCCTGCCTTCTGCCAGTGTATGGTGGGATAAGCTTCAGTATGCATTGGGGATAATTGGGAACGGAGAACGAATGAATAAATTAATATTGAATATCTATCGTTCTCTACATGAAAACCTCTATTAATTGTTGCTATATCCTATGAGCTCTTGATCACCTATAGAAATCATTAAAATCTGATCTGATTTATTTGTCAGTGACAATACACATTAATCAGCAGTAAAAAAAAAAAATCCTCTAAATAAGCTAGAGTTAACTTTTTATTCAGTTTCCTAAATTGTAGAAAGTAGAATAAAATAGCATTTATCTAACACAATCTAAGACAATTATTGTATTGTTTCCAATGTCACTGCTGTAAACCAGACACCAAAATGGTCTTTGAATAAACATTACCTAGTCAAGTATCAAATGTTTATTTACATCTTTGGAATGATATAAAACACTAAGAAAATGCTTCCTAGTCCCAATACACTGAGTTAAACCTCTTTTATGTACCTGCAGAACCACAGTCATTTAAGTGATTGCTGTAAATTTGAAGAATTATCTGCAGTAATAGATGTTTTAACATTGACCTGCCACAATCCCAATCATGTTTCACTCCATGGAAAAAGTCTGGAATACTGACATTGACACTGATTGCTGGCAGTCTATCACAGTGACCTATTTATATCTAGGGATAGTTTTTCTCTACCAGTAAACACCTCCACGGTGGGCTGGTACATCCACAGTGTTCTGGTGAGCACACAGCAGCTTCATAACAGCAGCTGGGGGGTTCAAGATGCTTTGCTCAAGAGCATCTTGACAGTAGGTGTAAAAGCAACATTGACCATTGGTAGGGCGTTGGGTTGCATATGGGTCCACATAGTAATGAAAAATCCTCATCAGTTGCTTTGTGCTCCGATGGGCCGCTGAGCCACAATACCATATTTTTGTCTTTCCATTCACTTCCACAGCACAGCAAAACAAGTCCCAAGATAGCACTCTGAGCACATAAACAACTTCTAACAACATGCTTTATGCCAGTATGAACACTAATATGTCCTGGTGGCCATTTTTTGAGAAAAGTAAAATGTTCTTTTCTTGTTTCTTTCTTGTTTGAATTGGAAAGTAGATCCGGCAGGCAGCATCTGCATGACCTTCCGCATAGCAACCTTGCACCAAGAAACACACAAAATGGGTACCAGGACTTGTTGCTTTTTGTACTGGAATCTGCTCTGGTTGTAGGGGAGAGTGGGGTAAATAGTGCCAATTTTTACTTAAAGTGCCTTTAAAGCGAGGGGATTACAGTAATGCCTCCAACTAAAATATGCACATATAGTTTAGGATGTCGTGCATCCCTGGGAACAATCACTTTGGATCTTATATAAACTGTTTGAGAAATACAGCTTTAAAAAAAAAAAGTGGTTTTGTGGCACAACTTGCCCCCGGTGCGGGGTAAATTGTGCCATTAGAGAGAATACACTGGGGTAATTTGTGCCATTGATAACTGAAGTAAAACAGATCATTTTAATCTCACAAATGATAATGCTATATAAAAGCAAAACAAATTCAATACAAAATTATTTATTTAACATTTATTTATTATTTTAACAAGATCACAGGCCACTTTTCTATAACAAGGCCTAGCGCCACATGAACACATACCCAGAACAAAATAAAACTTCCAAAATGAGCACCTGCAAATCATCTTCACCTGAATCTGAATAGTTTTAGTGATCGAAGGTAAGAAGACAATGTACAATAACAATAAAATACAAGAAAGTAATATATAGTATATAATCACAAGATGTGCCACTGGCACAACTTACCCCAGGCCCTTTGGCACAAATTACCCCAAGCCCACCATTTTGAAAAAAAAATGCCTCCCCCAGCTGTTTTGAGCTAACATCATGCTAACTGTATAGACTCATGGTGTAGCTTACTAAAGTACTAAAACCTGTGGGAACTGTTTTCAAAGTTTTCTATAATTGTTCAAACACAGCAATCAAAAAACCTTGGTCATAGAAATTTTACTTTGGAGGGCAAAAAAATGTTTTTTGAACTTTAATATGCTTACCTCTCAAGCCATGTGTCTCCCTTCTTTGCAGGATGAGTGAAATGGATGCCTCTTCAAAAATATGTGGTCACATGACCAACGTCTTCTATGGTTTTCTAGATAACAGGGGTGGCACTACTTGCCCCTTGGCACAAATTACCCCACTCTCCCCTATTTGCATACTCTGAAAAGTTTCTTCATTGTACCAAAAGCACTATTATGTCAGAGGTCACATTTTTCATGAAAAGTCAGCATTTTCATGTTTTTTAAATGTTTGTCACCATCCCCGTCTCTTTACCTGCTATTGAAAGTTATTGCTGATTAGCTTTCCTTGTCCCTCCTCTAATGCTGTTCCACTTCTCATTCGGTTACTCTGACCCATAAACCAGCCAAAGTCATTCTGGTTGGCTAACCCCGACTCCATCACCTCCCCAACCAACACACACAGACACATACACACACACAAACACACACACCACCACCTTGCGGCCGTCCCACTGTCACATAAGCAGTTGGCCTGTGATTGCTAATTTTAGCTAGCCGGTGTCAGCTAGCTCGCCGAGCTCAGAGCCACTGTTTGACTGAAGATCTATGTTGTTTGTTTTATTCAAGATTGGTAAGATAATGAAATTGGTGTTTGGCAAGGGTCTTGGCAATATCATTTCACTTCAGCATCGTTATCTCAGGAGATTTATGAAGAGAAGATACGGCATGAGTCCCGTCTCCCTCGCACGAGCCACACCATTAAAATTAATGAGGAAAGGTCAGGGGGGATTTTTGTAGGCCTCTTAATTCATTTGAGCTTTGTTATGACAAAGAAATATATTGGGGAGAACAGAGAGAATATATACTATTGATGTTATCAGTATGTATAGCTACTGTTTACACAGACTGCACTTATTTGTTTTTAAATGAGTCTAGTCAAGTCCTTCAATTTTAAATGGGGTCTCTGATAGCATTGTAGATAAGAGGGAATGCAAGATTATCAATTAATGGACTGTGATGTGATTTTATATTATGCAAATATTGATTGTTGGAATGCTTATCTATATATGTTATACTACTATATAGCATTACTGTATGAATTTCATACAGTAAAAAGCCATTTTTTCCCTTTCTGTCATTGGCAATGTAAAACAGGACTGCATGACTAAATGTAGCTTTTGTTTTAGGAGGAAGAAAAAGGAGGATACAAGTTTTCAAGAAGAGACCTTCTTGAACTGAAGAAGTGTAATTATACAGTCAATGGATAGGTTCAGTACACTATATGGACAAAAGTATTGTGCCATCTACATATTACACCAACAGGAGCTTTTATGACCTCGCATTCTAAATCCATAGGCATTAATATGGAGTTGATCCCCCTTTGCAGCAACAACAGCTTCCACTCTTCTTTCTACAGGATTTTGGAGTGTGTCTGTGGGAATTTTTGCCCGTTCATCCAGAAGAGCATTTGTGAGGTCAGACACTGATGTTGGACCAGAGGGCCCGGCTCATAGTCTCTGTTCTAGTTCATCCCAAAGGTGTTGGATGGGGTTGAGGTCAGGGCTCTGTGAGGGCCAGTCAAGTTCTTCCACACCAAACTCAGCCAGCCATGCCTTTATGGCATGGCTGGTTTGACTGAGCAGCTTTCACATGTAGTGGAGTAATATTTGACCAGGAGGATCTACACTTTGACTAAAGTCATAGCATTGTCCCCCACTTCGTGGACTGTGCATAAAGAAGTTCCAACCATAGAAATATGCAGTAGCTGTTCAGAACTCGTTCCAAATAAACTGTGCTGTGAGTTTTCTGATTTCATTAAGGACATTTATAACGTTTTTAGGCTGAAAAGGAGTGTCCTGATGGAAGAAAGAAGAAAGAAGCTGGTCAGTCTCTCCTCACTAAAGCTAGTGCTGAGGTTGTGCTCTGTACAATAACTGATTGCAATCAATCCTAGCAAAGGTCTTCAATGTTTTTCAAGCCAAGGACCCCCAAACTGATCGAGTGATGGAGCAGGGACCCCCTTCAATATATATTGTATAAAACTGTGTTTTATATTAAATTGGGCCTAATGACATATATAAATGTACCTTATTATTGTGCATTCAGTACTAAGCCATTCAAATAATACACAGGTTTATTTATTCAGGTTTTTATTTTAAACATGCAAGGTAAAGTGACAGCACAAGGAAAGAGGAAACAAAAATAAGTGAAAGGGTTAGAGGGTCATATCAGCCTCGGGATCTGTGGGGGGAAAAAACACCCCAAAAATGTTAAAAAAAAATATAAAAAATTGTCTAATCAGCCAAAAATTTCACGACCCCCCTGCAGTACCTCCTTAAAGCAATATGGAAGTTTACTAAAACATTTGCCTGTACATGATCTTGAGTTCGATATAAGCCCACATAGCCTACTGACAGCATTTAAATACTAACTTCTGAATTTTCATAACGTAACTGTTTGAATGAAAAACATTGTTCTGTCATTAAATGATCCGTATCTTCCAGATCACCGCATCCACTTTCTCAGTCAAACAGTTATATTATGAAAACTCATTACTGTCATTTATTTCAAAATTCTCATTGAGCATTGTCTTGTCATGGTGAAAAATGAATCATAATGATAAACAAACTTTGACCTGAACTTGGTAGACTTAATCCTGAGTGATCATTATCCACTC